>NC_088917.1:2737272-3040303 GCF_963576675.1 Euphorbia lathyris | reverse complement strand
TGGATTCGCCTATTTGAAGGTGACACCCTCCTTTCAACTGAACTTTGCCATTTCTTGTCACTGCCCATTTTCGAATTCTAACAAATAGGTTTGTATGGATTATGTGGATGAATAAGTCTGAATCTATATGTTTTGGTATTGTATAGAGTTTGATTCCTTGTTATTTTAAAAATAAGAAGGTTTTAATTGATAAAGTATTGATTGAATAAAAAAAGTGCACACCTTCCTATATATGAGTTAAATACAGCCCTTTTTTTTAAAAAAAATGTGACTCTTCGTTTTTTATGTTTATAATTTGGGAATAAAAAAAACGAATAGTATTTGAAAATTGGTGTACAGCTTTATAAATATTCACACTTACCGAAAAGAAGGGGTCTTCTAGTGCATTTATGGCACACAAAAAAACAGCATTCATAAAATAATGTTCAGTCAAAATAGAAGATATTATTTGGAAAAAAATATTTGATAAACGAGTGACTCGAACTCGTGATCTCACATGTTGTGAGATTATGTATTAACAGCTAAACTGGGAACAATTACTGTTCAAGTTTCATTGAATAATAATAAAGATAAGATACAATACTACATATAAAACACAATTGAAACAAAGTAATGTAATTAAGTTTAAGATAATATAATTAGTGTTTGGATTTTTAACATTAATGTAACATACTAAAAACCACAAGGTTTCTCAGCTCGTTATTTGAACAATTGTTTTAATGCCACGTTGCCTTATCATGACCTAACTTCGTCGGACATAACGTATCGTAACGCGACTAATTAATTAATAAAAAGGTTACTCTCATAATATTTTATATTTTGAGCTCTCAGCTTGGTATTTGAACGATTATGTTATGTAATTATTCAATTAACCATTTATTTAATAATATTTTTTTATTTTAAGGTCACGTAACCTTATCGTAACCCAAACACATTCGGACGTAACATATCATAAGAATACAATTCACAAAAAATTAGGGTTTTATTAAATTATAAATATTTGGATTTATTTTGCTTATTATATAAATTAATTAGTGTGACTACTTGCTCCCTTATATAAATAATGATCTCAATAATACTCATATGGTTTCTCATCTTGTTAGTTGAATGATTATGTTCTGTAATTATTCAATCAGCCCTTTATTTAATAATTTTTTTTTTAATTTTAAGGTCACGTAATCTTATGGTAACCCAAACGCATTCGGACGTAACATATCATAAGAATTAGGCATAATACACAAATAACCCCTTGAACTTGTTCAAATGCTGCAACTGCCCCCTCCAACTTTCAATTGTAACAACTTACCCATCAAACTTGTTCAATTGTAAAACATAACCCCTCAAACTTGTCCAATTGTAAAATATAACCCCAAATTGCTGACATGGACCGCAATTGAAGAAACACGTGAAATACAAATTTGGAAACGCTCGTGAAGTGTGATAATCAGATCTTTGGCGTGATACGAATCCGGGAAAACGTTTTTACGGTTTCTTCAAGTACGGGGTAAAAAAATTTCCAATTTGGGGTTATGTTTTATAATTGGACAAGTTTAAGGGATAAGTTGTTACAATTGAAAGTTGAGGGGGGAAGTTGCAACAGTTGGACAAGTTCAGGGGGTTATTTGTGTATTAGGTCTAAGAATTATAGTAACAATTCACAAACAATTAGGGTTTTTTTTTTTGGTAGAAAACAATTAGGGTTTTATTAACTTATAAATATTTGGATTTCTTTACCTTAAATCCGAATCCACAATATAGATAAATAAATACAGCTTGGATTTCACAAATACATTAGAAGGCGTCTTCTAATTGGCCAGCTGTTACAATATTAAATTTGCAATGCATTTAATGCAATGCCACATTAATCATAGTCATAAATGTCTTTATGTATTTAATGCTATGTTTTACTCACTAGTATTGATTTTTCCAATCAAGACATACAAGGCATATGTATTTTCTTAAGGATTAAAATGGAAGAAAACTGAGCAAAATTATTTGCAAAAAATGGGACTCAAAACAGTGACCTAAGGATTCGTAAGGGGATGTTTTACCAACAGATCTATGAACAATTACTGTCACATAAGTCACGCGAATTTTATAGAACAGGAAAACAACTTCATACATACAATAAGAAATATGCTAGGTTTAATCAATTACTATTATTAATTCATATCGTATCTTATATTAAAAAAGTTGAATACATCTTTGACAATATAGAATTTTTAAATTTAATCAAAATCATTAAACTAAAAATTTGCTTAAAAGGGGAATCGAACACGTGACTATAAGATTGAAAGGGAGTCGCTTCACCAACAGGACAAGGAGCTATTACTGTTACTGTATGACACCGAGTTATCTAAGAGCATGCTTAGTGCAAAGTAACAAAACTAGTTAATTTGTACCTACACATCATCAAAAATAACACTCTAAAGTTACATACCATTATAATACATTGTTGTTTCAATGTTTAGTAGACCCCACTTGTCATGGAACACTCTATATTTACTTAATTAACATATATATATTTAATTCAATACTAATTATTAATACAAAAAATATTTATCTAATGTAATAATTAATTCAATACGAATTATTATTTTAATAAAATTCAATAATTAAATAAATTTTTATCATGAAATAAATTAAAATTATTGTATGACTAATTATTTATTAAATTATTAAATAGACTTATAGATTTTGTAGAATTATTAATTTAGGCTCCACGTATAAAGTAGTACAAATATAAACTTAACGTTTAAAAAATACCTATCAATCTATATCTCGATAATAAAATGTGACACATTATTCATATTAACGTTCTATAATTCATGTAATCAATCATTTATCTAATAATTTATATATATTTTTTTTTAATTTGATGTCATGAAGCCTTATTGTAACCTAACGTCGTATGAATTAACGTACTGCAATGTACAACTTAAGTAATTATCACGATCTCAATACATAAGTCACAAGGGTTTCTCAGCTCGTTATCTGAACGATTACGTTCTATAATTCATGTAATCAATCATTTATCTAATAATTTATATATATATTTTTTTTAATTTGATGTCATGAAGCCTTATTGTAACCTAACGTCGTCTGACTTAACGTACTGTAATGTACAACTTAAGTAATTATCACGATCTCAATACATAAGTCCCCAGGGTTTCTCAGCTCGTTACCTGAACGATTACGTTCTATAATTCATTTAATCAATCATTTATCTAATAATTTATATATTTTTTTTAAATTTGATGTCATGAAGCCTTATTGTAACCTAACGTCGTCTGACTTAACGTACTGTAATGTACAACTTAAGTAATTATCACGATCTCAATACATAAGTCCCCAGGGTTTCTCAGCTCGTTATCTGAACGATTACGTTCTATAATTCATTTAATCAATCATTTATCTAATAATTTATATTTTTTTTAAATTTGATGTCATGAAGCCTTATTGTAACCTAACATCGTCTGACTTAACGTACTGTAATGTACAACTTAAGTAATTATCACGATCTCAATACATAAGTCCTCAAGGTTTCTCAGCTCGTTATCTGAACGATTACGTTCTATAATTCATTTAATCAATCATTTATCTAATAATTTATATATTTTTCTTTAATTTGATGTCATGAAGCCTTATTGTAACCAAACGTCGTCTGACTTAACGTACTGTAATGTACAACTTAAGTAAGTATCACGATCTCAATACATAAGTCCTCAAGGTTTCTCAGCTCGTTATCTAAACGATTATGTTCTATAATTCATTTAATCAATCATTTATCTAATAATTTATATATTTTTCTTTAATTTGATGTCATGAAGCCTTATTGTAACCAAACGTCGTCTGACTTAACGTACTGTAATGTACAACTTAAGCAATTATCACGATCTCAATACATAAGTCCTCAAGGTTTCTCAGCTCGTTATCTGAACGATTACGTTCTATAATTCATTTAATCAATCATTTATCTAATAATTTATATATTTTTTTTAAATTTGATGTCATTAAGCCTTATTGTAACCTAACGTCGTCTGACTTAACGTACTGTAATGTACAACTTAAGTAATTATCACGATCTCAATACATAAGTCCTCAAGGTTTTTCAGCTCGTTATCTGAACGATTACGTTCTATAATTCATGTAATCAATCATTTATCTAATAATTTATATATATATATTTTTTAATTTGATGTCATGAAGCCTTATTGTAACCTAACGTCGTCTGACTTAACGTACTGTAATGTACAACTTAAGTAATTATCACGATCTCAATACATAAGTCCCCAGGGTTTCTCAGCTCGTTACCTGAACGATTACGTTCTATAATTCATTTAATCAATCATTTATCTAATAATTTATATATTTTTTTTAAATTTGATGTCATGAAGCCTTATTGTAACCTAACGTCGTCTGACTTAACGTACTGTAATGTACAACTTAAGTAATTATCACGATCTCAATACATAAGTCCCCAGGGTTTCTCAGCTCGTTATCTGAACGATTACGTTCTATAATTCATTTAATCAATCATTTATCTAATAATTTATATTTTTTTAAAATTTGATGTCATGAAGCCTTATTGTAACCTAACGTCGTCTGACTTAACGTACTGTAATGTACAACTTAAGTAATTATCACGATCTCAATACATAAGTCCTCAAGGTTTCTCAGCTCGTTATCTGAACGATTACGTTCTATAATTCATTTAATCAATCATTTATCTAATAATTTATATATTTTTCTTTAATTTGATGTCATGAAGCCTTATTGTAACCAAACGTCGTCTGACTTAACGTACTGTAATGTACAACTTAAGTAAGTATCACGATCTCAATACATAAGTCCTCAAGTTTCTCAGCTCGTTATCTAAACGATTATGTTCTATAATTCATTTAATCAATCATTTATCTAATAATTTATATATTTTTTTTGAAATTTGATGTCATGAAGCCTTATTGTAACCAAACGTCGTCTGACTTAACGTACTGTAATGTACAACTTAAGCAATTATCACGATCTCAATACATAAGTCCTCAAGGTTTTTCAGCTCGTTATCTGAACGATTACGTTCTATAATACATTTAATCAATCATTTATCTAATAATTTATATATATTTTTTTAAATTTGATGTCATTAAGCCTTATTGTAACCTAACGTCGTCTGACTTAACGTACTGTAATCTACAACTTAAGTAATTATCACGATCTCAATACATAAGTCCTTAAGGTTTTTCAGCTCGTTATCTGAACGATTACGTTCTATAATTCATTTAATCAATCATTTATCTAATAATTTATATTTTTTTAAATTTGATGTCATGAAGCCTTATTGTAACCTAACGTCGTCTGACTTAACGTACTGTAATGTACAACTTATGCAATTATCACGATCTCAATACATAAGTCCTCAAGGTTTCTCAGCTCGTTATCTGAACGATTACGTTCTATAATTCATTTAATCAATCATTTATCTAATAATTTATATATTTTTCTTTAATTTGATGTCATGAAGCCTTATTGTAACCAAATGTCGTCTGACTTAACGTACTGTAATGTACAACTTAAGTAATTATCACGATCTCAATACATAAGTCCCCAGGGTTTCTCACCTCGTTACCTGAACGATTACGTTCTATAATTCATTTAATCAATCAGTTATCTAATAATTTATATTTTTTTTTAAATTTGATGTCATGAAGCCTTATCGTAATGATTATAAAAAAATTGTAAATCATTAGGGTTTTATTAAATTATAAATAATTTGATTTCTTTGGCTTAGTATATAAATTAATTAGTGTGACTAATTGCTTCCATACCTAAATTTCGACTTCACAGTACAAATAAATATATACTGCTTGGATTTCAGAAATACATTAAATGCAATATGGATCGCATTTACATGTATAACTGGAAAAATAAAACACATAAGAAGGCTTCTTCTAATTGGCGAACGCTTATCATAATAAATTAGCAATGCATTTATTTTAATGCCACATTAATGACATTCATAAATGTCTTCATGTATTTAATGCTATGTTTAATTGACTTTAGCTGATTTTTCAAATCATGACATACAAACCTGAGGTCTTCTCGTATAGAGTAAGATGGATTAAAATGGATGGAAAGTCATTAAAAAAATTTGACAAATTGGGGATTCAAAACACTGACCCAATGATTTAAGAGGATGTGTTTTACCAACAGATCTATGAACAATTACTATCATGTAACGCATCCTATAATATTTATAAAAAGATAAAAAAACCTCATACATACAAGTAGAAATAAATTACATTGATTCAATTACAATTAATGTTCCATATTTTTTTACTACTAATATTATTATTTCACAGTATCTAATATTATAAAAGTTTGTGTACATCTTTGACAATATGGTTGTCCAAATTATAAAAGTTGCATCATCTTTGATAATATTATTATTTCACATTATCTTATATTTCACGATCGTAACGTACTGATTAATGCATTCAAGCGCGAGAAAAAACTTCATACGTACAATAAGAAATATATTAGGTTGAATCAATAACAATTATGGTAAAATGTTTTTTTTTATTTCTATTATTATTATGGGTATTATTATTTCATAGTCTATCTTATATTAATAAATTTTGCATAAATCTTTGACGATATGGATTATTATTTCATATCGTAATGTGACTAATTAATTAACAATGATAATAGTGTTCTGAATATACATGATTACATTCTAAGTTTAGTTATTTAAGCGGTTATAGTATACATTCGTAAATCGTTTCTAATAAATCATGATATATATATCAAAAATAACAATTGGAATTTAGTCACCGTGAATAACCTTATCGTATAATAATATTGTTTATCGTTTTAAGGTCGTGAAACCTTATTATAAGCTTACACCACCAGACGTAATGTAACGTACCGTAAAGTATTAATTAAGTGATAATCACGATTTCACTACATAAGTCCCTAGTGTTTCTCAGCTCGTTATCCGAACCACTGTGTTCTGTAATTATTTAGTCAATCGTTTTGTCGTATAATAGTATTGTTTATCGTTTTAAGGTCGTCAAACCTTATATACCGTAAGCTAACGTCGTCGAACGTAAAATATCGTAATGTGACTAATTAATTAACAATGATAATAGTGTTCTGAATATACATGATTACGTTCCAAATTTATTTATTTAAGCGGTTATATTATACATCTATTAATTGTTTTTTTGTATCATGATCTATAATTTTTTTTAACTGGAATTTAATCACCATGAATGACTATATATTCAAATATATAGTCCCCCTCCTCATATTCAATAAAAAAATGAAATATATAGTCCCCCTCCTCATATTAAATAATATTGTTTATCACTTTCAAAAAAAAAAAAAATTTGTTTATCGTTTTGGATAAACTAAATTTAGTAGTAGTGTTGTATTTAGGGTTTCTTAGCTTGATTTTTTATTCAACTAGTGTTATTATTAATTAATTGATCCCTTACCTCAAAATTCGAATGCATACAATAATCAATATTTTTTTAAGTTCATATAATTATTAATTTTAATTTAATAGTACAAAGATTAATTATTAAAAAAAAGAATGATAAATATTGTATAAATTATTTAAATTTTAGTAGAACATTATAAAATTAAAAAAATGACTTTTTAAGAGAATAAGAAATATAATTTTCTTTCTATAATTAATGTATACAAGTATAGGAATTTCAGTATATACTAAATAAATTTCATTAAAAATGTTTTTGATTAAATTATTAATTTTATTTCGTATTGGATCTTATTTAAAAAAAGATGCAGACTTATGGGAATTAAAAGATTATTTGCCAAGTAGGGGAATCGAACACATGACCATACAATTCAATAGAAGATGTTTTACCAACAGGACAAGAGGCTATTACTGCTAAGATTCACACCGAATTCTTTAATATTATTGTGTCGGTACATATTTAACTACAAAATGGGAACAATGGAATCAAATTGGGGACGATGTTCAACATGACATATAAAATTGGTGGAATAATTGATGATTATGATGACCAGTTCAGTCATCTCCCATTCTCCATTATACTAATATTTTAACTAAAAGATAATATGATTACACGGTATCCATCATTAGTGCTCTACATTTAATAATTCAGACAGATGCATCGTATGAAGACAAAAAAGATTTATAAGACGTCTTCCAATAGTCTTTCATTTCAACTTTCTAACTTATCATGCATTTATTATACTGCCACATTAATAGCATAAAATCGACCTTACAGTTATTATTTTATGAAGGAAATCTGGAAAGAATTTTTAGTAGTAGTATAAATAGGTTTGAATCAATGAAAAAAAAAATATTTTTAGTAGTATAATGTTATGTCCTACTGAAGAAAATGCATTTAAAATAATTTTTAAAACCAATAAAAAAATACCATTGCCAGGTTTCGAACACAAGACCATTTGATTTTTCATGATAGTTGCTAACCGGTTGATCTACGAACAATTACTGATGCAGTTGATAATTTATATATTTTATCGTGTTTATAGAATAACCTGTAAAAAATTTAGAATATTACGAAAAAAGAGAGCGGCGTTGGAGTCGAACACAGGATGACATTAAGTATAACGTTATGTCCTACTAAAGAAAATGCATTTAAAATAATTTTTAAAACCAATAAAAAAAAGAACATTGCCAGGTTTCGAACACAAGACCCTTTGAATTTTACGATAGTTTCTAACCGGTTGATCTACAAACAATTACTGATGCAGTTGATAATTTATATATTTTATCGTGTTTATAGAATAAACTGCAAAAAATTAGAATATTACGAAAAAGAGAGCGGCGTTGGAGTCGAACGCAGGATGGCTCATTTAGAGCAATGTTTTGACCATTACTGTACACCGTTTTTTATACGCTATTCGAATTAAACAATAACACGTGTTCACAAAGTCAGATTGAAATGTTCATCTTCCCAAAATCGAACGCCATTCTTTCCGATTGAGTTTTCTAGAGAAATTTCCCACGAACTGATACCTAACTTTTACCGGCAACTCACATTTCCTTTCCACTATACGGCTTTTTTTCATCCTTACCTTTAGAAAGCTACCATGGCTAAAACAAGACAAAGTACAACTGATTCGGGCAGGAAGGGGAAGCAGGCATTGCATCCTAAAAGGAAGAGCAAAGCTATAAAAAGGCCTAGAACTTGCAATGCCAGAACCTCTAGTGCCCGGGAGAGAGTAGCAAAGCTGGATAGTATGCCTGTGCTGAAAGGTATGCCCGTTGATATAGAGTCCTTGAAAAATATTGATTTTGATGTTTCTGCTTGCATAGAGGATTTAAAACTGGGGAAATTGTTGACTCTTAAAGTCAACACATACGATGAATTAGTTAAAGAATTCTATAGAAACCTTCGTAGGAATAATAAGGGCACAGAGATATCTTCTAGAGTGAAAAATGTTCAAATCAAAATAGACATTGCTTTGTTGAATGAACTTTTTGATATGCCTTCTGTTGAGGATGGGTTTTGCGTTAAAAACCCAGCTGATAGAAAAATAGAATGGGAGGGGTATAATGTTACCCATTTCATAAACGAAGTCCTACACGAGTCTGGTTTACCCCTCGCCATGACAAACATGACGGCTCATGCCCGATTTTTACATCAAGTGGTTATAAAGACATTGCTACCTAAGTATGGTAGCAGGGAAAAATGCTCTTTAGCCGAAAGGATTATTTTGTGGCATCTGTTAAAGGGTAAACAGATGAATTTTGCTCAACAAATTATCTATCACATCCTCAACAGGTTCAGAGCGGTTAAGAAAGACCGTCAAAGGAAGATTCATCTACCTTATGGTAATCTTTTGACTGTAGTCTTTGAACATTACAATGTTCCTGTGTCTCGGACGGATAACCGGTCTGTAAATACGAATGTCATGGATGCTCTATACTTGTTAAGTATGGCAACTATGACGAGTAATAGAGGCTGGATCCTTTCCAAATTTGTGAGAGATGAAGATGAAATTGTTTTTGATAAAAAAACATATTTAAGGAATTTGGAGAATGATGGAGAGGATGTTGATATTGAGCCGGAAGGTGATGGGCCTGTTGATGATGACATAGACAGTCTAGATGTTGGGATGGATCGTTTTGATTTTGAAGATGAAGATGTGGGGATGGGTGGTGTGGAGATGGGGGGTTCAGAGGTTGAGGTAGAGGATGATGAGCCAATATCCGAAGAGTCTGAAGACGAAGATGAAGATGAGTATGAGATTGTATACCGGAAGGTGGATCAACCAGAAACAGAGAAAACATTGGAGAAACAAGTTGATGATGGCAGCAATGTTAGGGAGTTGGTAGTTTACGTTGGAGATGAACTACCGACACGCTCTTATCCAATGAAGAAGCTTCTGATTTTAGACTTGAATGGTGTACTTATATGCTCGAGAACCGGTCTCTGTCGCCCACATATCACTCCATTCATGAAATTCTGTTTTGATCATTTTACGGTTGCAATTTGGTCATCAAAGATGAGGTATTTTAGGTTCATTGAATTCTTCACCTATGATTCTGTTTTTACATTCTTCTAAAGTTCATTGATTTTTTTTTATAATTTTAGTGTCTTCTTATTTGTTTTCCAGGAAAAACATTGAGAAGATTCTTCCGAAAATTAGAAGATCATTGCCTGATGAAGTTCAAATGTTGTTTGTTTGGGTTAGACAATTGTTTCCAGCTTTTAGGATTCTTTTCCGTTCCATAATCAATTATTTAAATATTCAGTTTTCTTATATTAATGTTTACTACACTGTTTGATTGGCAGGGTCAAGAGAATTGTGTTCTAACAAGAGTCAGATTAGGCTCCAATGAACACAAATTTGTAATGTTTAAAAATTTGGAGAAAGTTTGGAATGCCTATCCACAGTTCAATGCTTCAAATACTGTGTTAATAGATGATACACCTTACAAGTCATTAATGAATTCTGTAAGTGTATTGTCTTTATTGTAATTACCCTGTATTATGATGCATTATAATTTCATTTTGTTGGATTATGTAGGCAAACAATTTCATCTTCCCCACAACGTTTGATTCAAGCAACAGATGGGACAATTATCTAGGTAAAGCTTTGTGTCAATATATATGTAAATTGATTACCAAAATGTTCATCTAACTATAATAATGCAATTTGCAGACCCAAATGGAGGTTTTGTAAACTATTTGGAAAGACTATCAAGTGCACATGACGTTGCGGAATTCATCGAGATGGAGCGATTCGGTCAAGATCCCATTAGACAGGATGATTGGCGAATGGCTAAATTGCAGCCAGCTATAGATTATGCAATGAGATGTGGAAGATGATTGTATAACCAAGTCTTTTGGTGTACTGTTTGTAAATTTTTTAAGTACAATTTGTGAACTGTTGGTACATTTTGTGTAAAGAAGTACTTTGACAAACTGTAAATAGATATTTTGAGAAACTGTATGAAAACAATTGTTTTCGCAATCAATCTGTGTTGAAAATTTATGTTTGTTTAATTATCATTTGGTTGTTTCAATTTCGACAATCTGTGTTAAACCCAAATATATAACAGTTTGTATGTATTAATAACACATAAGAAGACATCTTCTTTAATATAGTGTTTTATTTGAGATTAAATTATATGTAGTAAATAACACATAAGAAGACATCTTCTTTAAGATGATGTTTTAATTGGATAACATATTCTATAAGCTTGAAGGTAATACCAAATTAGAATACATCATGTTTGTGTTTTATATTATTTACTTATCACAAATATTTACTCATATCAAATTGACACAGACAATTGGAATTTTATTTATGCTTCGTATTTGATCGATAATAAGACAACCTCTTATGTATATTCCAACTTTAAGATTTCATCAAAATCTAACACTTCAACCATAAAATAACCATAATGTTTCTTTAATATGATATCGATTATATTTTTAACATTGCATTTTCAATCTATTTATTTATCAATGAGTATTAAAATAGAGTGGAAAACGATTAATCTAATACGAAGATTAATTCTGGTCGAATAAAGTCTGCCTGAGATTAATTCCGATCACTTTGAGACTGCCTGAGGTTAATTCCGATCACTTTCAGACTGCCTGAGATTGATTCCGGTCGAAAATAGTGTGTCTGAGGTTCATTTAGCGTTGTCAATGGCTGCCATGGTTGAGAAACCTTATTCCTTCTTTCCACAATTCAACGATATGCATTAATTTGGAAAGAGAAAGAGAAGGTGATATTAATTGATGAGAGAGAATTCGTTTTTTTAAATGCACAAGGTTTTAAATTACAACCTACATCTCAGCAGGTTAAACCTTTTTTTATATTAAATGCCAACTTAAATTATGGACCATTAGATCTTGATCCAATGGATATTAATCGCTCACCACCCATGGTGATAATTTAGTGCTCACCATTGAAAACAACCCCATATATATATATATATATATATATATATACACTTCCATTTTTACTTTAACCATAATTAAGAACTCAATTCACCAAAACTTCAAATCAACAATATAAGTTGTAAAACATAAAATTTCAATTTGATAATTAAATTTATGGAATCCCTTATATATATATATTAACTTTAGTAAAAAAAATTGAAGGAGAACAAAAGAATCTAAAAATTATTTGTAATCTGCATAGGTACGAAACTAATATAGAGAACTTGAAAAAAATCCCTACCGTTTAGAACTTAGACTATGTATAAATTTTATAACCATCTGATAGTGAAAACCGTACAAAAGTGAAAAACAGTGGAGCTAGACACTGAAAAACATATGAAGGAGTCCAATTCTAGAAATGGTGGAAATAAAGGCCAATAAATGACATTTTATTATTTTCTTCATATGTAAAATATTAATTTTGATCACTTATTTATAGTTGGTGAATGGTTGTAATTGAAGGGTCATGTCCGCTGGTGAAGGGTCGCTTTTATCCAAACAAACAGACGCATTTTTTTGGATTTTTGACATGTGAAAGCTGTGCAGAATTCTTCGCTGTCTCAATTGAGATTTTGAGAATCTCAGTCGCGACACGGGGCATTGGAGAAGGCTGACAAAAGTCGAGACACGAGGCATTGGATAAGGGTGGTCTCGTCCGTGACTTTATATGAATTAATTTGCTTTTGTGTTCGTTTAAGAGGTACCGACCATGCCATGGGTGGACGCAATCGTTACTTAAAACTTTAAACACGTTTAATTTTGCTTTAATTTCTAACATTCCTTTCATACCTCGACCGTGATAAGGGTGGTCGCAATCGTGGCCAAAAGTACCGTTTGTTTACTTTTTCTTTCCTTTCATACCTCGATTGTGATAAGGTTGGTCTCAATCGTGGCCAAAAGTTAAGAACATGATTACTTGATTTAATTAACATGTAAATAAAATTGGGAAAGAAAAATAGCACATTCATCCTATATTGACTTGAAATTCAACATGTATTATGGCTAAAGTTTCCTTAAAAACTTCAATTGGTTTTTAATGTAAGACGGAAAAAATCATACCGAGCTAAAAAGCTAAAGTTGTAGTTCGATTTATGCCGATAAACCTAATTGAAAATTGAAAATAAGATTTATATCTATCATGTACTCATGATATAAAATAGAGATTTGAAACTAAAGATATTTTACTTATATATATTTACTCGAGACGTTTTGTTTTGATAAAATCGTTTCGGAGATTTGTAAAAATATTTCAAAAAGATATTGCCCGTATAGAAATATTATTTCTAACGATAATGATAACCTTAAAATATGTTAAACATTATTTTGAAAATTGAATTGTTTGAAACATATGAAATATAGTCTTAACAAAAATTTATGTTTATGAAAAATGTCATTGTTTCTGAAAAATGTTGCACCTAATATAAAAATGTTGCATTTCTATTTTGAAAATGTTGCATTATATACATTCCTTAAACATTAATAACAACATGCATTTATACTTAAATAAATAGCATTCATTCTCATTCGTTGCATTCATTCGTACTTAAAATTAAAACGAATATGAAATATCTCCTCCCATACTTAATTTGGACCATGTCCTCATTGGTGCAAAAATTGATAAAACACGAAAAATAGTACGAAATTAAATCATACGAATGTGAATTAAAAATATTGTACGAGAACATTCAAACATAATAATAACTATAAGTGTACCAAACATAATTAGAACAATTGTACCAAACTGAACACAACATAATAAAAATAACGAAAATGAGTTAAAGATGGAAAGGATAAAACCTATCAAGGTGAACTCGGTGGTGAAGGCGTAGTCTCAACTCCTTGGCGTCGGAAGAAAGATAGCAACCGATGACGAGTAGATTTGTGCTCACGTCTCAAAGTAGTGATATTGGCATCCACCATGTTTATCCTCGAACTCATTTCAGTATTGTTGGCAACGACGTCATCTAACCGCAAATGCATTAGACGGTTATTCTCGTTCATTTGTGTCAAAACACGTTGCCATCCAACTTGTTCTTCAATATTTGGTTCCTCATTTGCTTGCTCTTAGGCATTTGCATCAACATTCTCCTCCTCCTCTTCTTCATAAAATTCCTCATCATGTTCCTCATCATCTTCTTGGGCACCTAATCCTTGAGAACTTGTAGTTTCACCACCCAAAGTAGCAAAAATACGTCTTATACGATCCTCGTATGATATAAATGCGGGTGGTCCCAAATTTTTTCAACAAATTGGCTCTTTGAAGTGCCGTGATATCCAAGGAAGGCAAACCAACATGAGGCAAATTTTGATAAACCGCTAATTCACCCCGAGCACCCAAAACAATGCCGGTAATTAAATTACCCATTGGCACTTGTTTATTACGTGAAGCGAAAGCTCGGACCAAATTAGTAAATATCATTCCAATACTATCAATGGTCAAATTCTTAAAAAGATAATCTAACACAAACAAGTCACGGATTTGCACCTTTGAACTTTCAACCCGACCAAATAAAGGAAAGGATAAAAATTTGTGAAAGAAAAAGATACAATTATCCTTAATTAACTTACTAGACGTGTTCTTCGGATGAAAAACATCTAAGCCGGTTAAAGAGTGCCAAACCGTGTGTGCATCAAACGTCTTTGGTTTAGAATAAAAATTTTGAGTAGGAAAACCAAACCAACGGCCCATCGCCGCATACCCGACCTCAAAACGAACACCATTATTGCGAAAAGAAATAACACCATGCTTCGTATTATAATTTAGAGTGACTAAAAACTCCACAATATTCGATTCACTACTAGGAAAACGCATGCTAGCAAATTTTGTCCAACCAAGAACGGTTAAAAATTCATCAATACGTTCGGTAAAAGAAAATTCGTTTACCGTTTCAGTATCTATAAGAGGCATGTCGATGAACTCTATCTTGTGATGAGAAAAGTGGCGAAATTTTCGACCCTCCGCCTCCGTTTCAATATTGAATGGTGCTCTATATTGAACTCGTAATCTATTGGCTTCAGTTGCTTTGGTTTTGTTAGCAACTCTCTTGTGTCTAGGCATGTTTGTGTGATTTTGGTGAAAGAGATGAATGGTAGAGTAAAGATAATGGTTGTGGTTTAGGGAAGAAGAAGATGAATAGGGTAAAGATATATTGGGAAGGTGAGTGAATCTTGGTTTTGGGAAGAGTAAAAGATGATTGATTGGTGTAAATAGAGGTGATGTATATAGGTGTAAGTTATAGGTATTAAATAGGATAGATTAATAGGTATGTAATTTGAGTAGGAATAGGAATTAACTCAAAAATCAGTCCCATTCCTGTCATACAGGTTGCGTGTCGCGACTGAGATTTTCAAAATCTCAGCCGCGACAGCAACCCTGACAAGGGACTAATTGCTCCTGAAAATTTGGTTCTTTTGCTGGTGCAACTGAGATTTCAGAATCTCAACCGAGATTCCGAAACTGCTGGCTAAAATTGGATATTTTTGACAATATCAACATGATGAATTCAACTCCTTTTGTAATTAAGTAACATTAATGCTAAGTTTTAATTCCTGAAACTAAAAAAACAAAACTGAAACATTAAATTGAAGGAAAACCTAAGGTTTTGCCTTAATTAAAAGATACATTAATGATGAAAAGAAAATGGAAATTATTATTCATAATGAAGATAATTACAATGAATACCTCATTAGATATATACATAAAAACAAAACATCTATGTACACAAACATCAAACATATGTACACTATGTACAAACAAATAATATAAATTTAAACAATATCCCTATGAATTGGAATACGGCGTGCATTGGCCCTGTTAATCTTCGCTTGTATAGAGATTTGTCTTTCTCCAAGAGAAAGAAATTTTGGACCAGAACGAAAAACCCTTTTTACAAGTCCCTCACTTTCCAAAAACTCATAATTAAGAATAGGAAATGGTTCCTTATCAGTCCAAGGAACAAAAATTGGTCCCTCGGTACCCAGAATTATTCCACATATGATATTCCCAAACCCTATTTCCGGTTATTCGAACGTGAAGCGACAACTAATTCCTCCATTAAAATCTTTGAGGAATTAACTATGTTGCCTTGGAAAATATCTCCTAACACATACAAATCTGTATCTTTGACGACACTGCTTCTGACTTGACCAAACAAACTATGACAGAGAAATTTGTGAAGATACATCATGGAGTTAGAATTTATTGATTTGTTGTAGGCAAGACTTGGATTGAATCTCCAAAATCCCGTCAACATTCTCCATATATCTGTAGAAGTCATATCTTTGCTAGGATGGTGTGGAGTAGTGTCCCGTGGTGGAAAACCAAACAAAGCATGAAGTTCAGGATATCCAAAAGTGAATATCTTACCCTCACAACGAAAACTGAGACGAACATGCCTCTTGTTGACGAAACGAACAGTAGAGAGAAACTCTAGTATCCAATTTCCAATAATAGGAAACATCATTGATGCAAACTTGATCCATCCTAAGTTTGTCAGATAGCGATTCATATCATCACTGATCCTGAGTTCTTCATTCAGGAACTCGTCCATATACAGCATTCCACAAAACTGTGCATATCTAAACTTCAAATATCGTCTTCCCTCATCTTCATTGTAGATGGGAAACCATGCTCCATAGCGTTTTGAAATGTCAACACGCTTGCTACGAGCAGAAGTATTTTTCTTAGAATTTTTCAGAGAGGTAGTCATGTTTGTGAATAAAATTGTGTCTGTAACTTTTAGAAATGAAGAAAGAAATTCAGAATTCTGAAAGAGATGAAGCGAAATAAAAGAATTCTGAATCTACAGGAATATATAGGCTACTTAAGTGAAAAATTGTGTCTGTTGAAAATTAAAAGTTATGTCTGTTGAAAATGAAAAGTTGTGTCTAATTGATACCTTTTGGACAAAACTGACTGAAAATCTCAACTGAGATTTCTGGAATCTCTACTGAGAATTCCCTAATTCTAAAATATGGAGAATCTCAACTGAGATTTCTAGAATCTCCACAGAGATTTCTAAATATATAATTTCTCTCAAAAACACTTAATACTTTATGAAATATTTCAAAACATGACTAGATTAGAATTTTATTTTACAAAAACTTATTTGTACACAAATAAATAAATTAAAATAAATTAAACTAAAAATGAAAATAAAAATATATTAATTTAAAAAGAAATAAAAATAAAAACTATGAACAAAAGATAAGAAAATCTAAAAATTAAAAATATGAAGACTAAATAAATAAATTTTCATAGAATTCGTCCACGAATTCAATTGCTTGAATTGGAGCTCCTTCGCAATAAATTTTGCATCGATTACCGTTAACCTTAAATCGATCTCCTTTGGAATTTTCTAACTCTAAAGCTCCATAATCAAATGTTTTAAAAACCACATACGACCCATTCCATCTAGACTTGAGCTTACCTGGAAATAATAGAACTGTATCCCCAACTTTGAAAATATATATATATATATATATATATATATATTTTGTTTTTTTAGCGTTTTCTCAAATTAAGGATCTAGTGATTTTGGTTGAATGCCTGAATTTCTAGTTCTGTGCACGAACAAAAACTACGCACATGAACCGAAACTTTCAAAACTATACTAAAAGTAGACAATTCCTTCCTGATGGATAAGATAATTTCATTGACTGTATTCCCCATTCCTACTTTCTGATATATCTATCTGAGAAGAGTTGATCAGCTGTTTCTTAGAGAGATAAATGTAGGTGTTTTAAGGAAATGATATGAATAAAGAAAAAGAAATTATTTAGTTTTAATGTAGGATTTGAATAAATTTTTTTTACAAAGAGATATAATGTTTTGGTGAAGGGTTAAGTTTATAGAAAATTGTTAAAGGTGTTTGAGAAGAGGTAAATTTTTCTAGAAAAACCATCTGTGACGTCTGACAAGCTTTTTCAAAAATTTCCTTTCCCTTCTGATGTATCTGCTAGCCGAATTTCTTTTCTGTAGACTTCTTCTGTGAATTTCATTGATAATCAAATCTCCAGTTTATCTTCTTTGAGAAACTTGTATTTTTTTTCTGTTAATCTGCAAACATCTAAATGCAAACGTTAAATAACAACAAGGATTTAGTCCTAGTGACCATCCTCAAATAAATAAATAAAAACTATAAAATAAATAAATACATATACTATAAACCAAGGTTCAGAATAAAACACGAAAAATATAAATTTTTGTTAAAAATTTGGCGTTCCCCGGCAACGGCGCCAAAAACTTGTTAAGCGATTTCCGCAAGTGCACGGTATACGCTTGTAGTAATAAAAGATATCGAACCCACATGGAACGCTTTTTAACTAAAACTTATTTTAATTCAGTTTTATTCTCGACTTTAGGTTTAACTTAAGAAAATCATTTAATTAATTGTATTGGTTTGTATTGGTTAGGATTAGATGAGAATTATATGTTGAACTATAGAGACTAATTTTGTCTTGAGATTTGATTACAAGACAGAAACTTTCATGTTTAGAATAAAAAGTGTATAAAACTTATTCACATTAAGCAAAGAAAGCAACTATAACTTTCGTAAGATTATGAACATGTAATAATTCAAGAATTTATGCAATTAAATGGCTTTGAACCGTAGAAATCTCTCTGGATCGGAGCAGATTTCTACCTTAATCAAATTGGTATTTTATATACGATAAGCCGCGCTAACGATCATATCATCCATAAAAACTAATTCTTTCAAGTGTTCAACAAAGTTTCCTTGTAAATATAATTGTGTAAAACGTTTTAATGAAAACACCAGTTTATTACTTTGAAAATCATTTTGTCAGAATAACATCAAAATAACAACAGAAAGAATATATTGAATAAGATAAATGTATTATTAGTGAATTGTGAATCTTCACAAGTTAACAGAGAGGAAGAAACATGGATAGCATTTTGACGAAAACTTTGAGATCCGGGTTGTCAATCTTTCCCTCAAACTCCGTAGGTTTGTCAGACCCTTTTGCGCTTCAGCCGTTAGTTCTTCTCGCTGAATCTTCGGAATAGAGACCGCTAGGTCCACTACTAGAATGAGAACTTGCCTTTGGACAATCTTTAAAACTAAACTAATCACTACTGTGTTTATAACTAATCTAAGAACAACTTGTGTACAGCAAGTTTGCTTTTACAGAATTGAAAACTAATCTGACTCTTTTCTGAGTCAGAGTTTCTTCAACATAATATCTACTCTCTTTCCATAACAAACAACCCCCCTTGAATTTTGAAATGAATCACTTATTTATAGTTGGTGAATGGTTGTAATTGAAGGGTCGTGTCCGCTAGTGAAGGGTCGCTTTTATCCAAACGAACAGACGCGTTTTTTGGATTTTTTACATGTGAAAGCTGTGCAGAATTCTTCGCTGTCTCAACTAAGATTTTGAGAATCTCAGTCGCGACACGGGGCATTGGAGAAGGCTTACAAAAGTCGAATTTCGATGACTGAGATTAGCGTGTCGTGACTGAGATTTTTAGAATCTCAGTCGCGACAGGGATGTTTTCCCCCGTCTCTCGACTGCTTCTCGTCTCTTTGAATCGGTCTTCTGATTAACACATATTTTTGGCACGTAACTTAGGTTTTTCCCTCGTTTTTGCTCCGTTTTAGCTCCTATTTGGATTTAACCAAATAATTAAGTACCTTGCATCAGAGAAGTATATAAAGACGTAAAAGTACTCTAAATGAATATAATTAACACGATTTCAATGTAAATTTAACGTATGTATATATGATATTTTAGGTATATTTTGGGCTTAACAAGGGGGCATGGGCTAAATATACACCTATGTGCATACACTTTTTGTTTGTTAAGATTAGATATATAATAAGTAACACATTAAAATATATAACAAACCGTCGTTAATCACGAATTAATAGGATTACACAACCAATAATAATTTATTAAAATCAAAGACAGTTTGGCCGAGTGGTCTAAGGCGCCAGATTTAGGCTCCGGTCCGAAAGGGCGTGGGTTCAAATCCCACAGTTGTCATCATTAATTAATCATTTTTCAGTTTTTTTGGTAACTAAAGCGAGTAATATTTCCGTTTCTTTTTTGAGGAAAGAATAATTTATTAAACACCAAGAAAGGAAAAACTTTGATTTCTTTTTTACTTAGATACGTTACAAGACAACTGACAAAAAAATTGATTGGTATTCTAAATTTACAAACTATCTTATTTTGTAACTTGCTTAAAGTGACATGATTAATTACTTAAATATACATGATAGCATATGATTAATTTTAGACAAATTAAAATTTATATCACTCTAAGAAATTCAATGGGGCAATAGATCCTACAAGAGGAATTTTTTTATTTCTTTTCTACTTAGATCACTACAAGAAAATATATGTTTGCTGGCGGAAATTTTTGTCAGCAAACATCAAAATTCTGTCAGTAAATTGACTTAATAGTGTATGCAAAAAGTTTTGATTGGGAAAGAATCCACTTAAAGGGTGTCTGAAGATCCTCAAACCGAACTATTTAAAAAAATGAAAATTCAATACCTTTTATTCAAAACAAAATAAAGTTCAATGACGTTTGGGAGCATGTCTAGTATCCGCCCAAAGCCTCCTATCTAAAGGGGCCTCTAATCCAAACTTATTTTAATTATAATATAATAATTATTGAGATATCAATAGTTAAACAAATATTCATATAAATAATTATTATTCATAACTTGAATTTAATAGTAATTATATATCGACAAACACACTGCCTTTTTTTTATCAATTACTGTCTCTCAACAACAAAACAATACGGGGCCTCCTAAATTTATTTCATAAATTCTCTCTTAACAATAAGGATAAAATACAAAAATCTTTGTGGTTTGTCTGATTGCAAACGTAGTCTCATGGTTTAAAAACTTGCAAACAATGACCCATGGTTTGTGAAGTTTGTAGTTACGGATTAGTAAGTCAATTTTTCGGTCAAAAAATACTTGTAGTTTAGTTAATTTTCAAATTCAATATGAGATAATTTGCAGAATCATACTTGTCTAAATCGCTCACTTTTCGGGTAAATTATGACAATATTTTTTTGACGAATGTTTGAGTTTGCAAACTGTACAAACCATAGCTCCATGTTTGTAAGTTTTAAAGCCATGAGAATGTATGTGAAAAGGTCAAACCACAAGGTTTTTTTTTGTACATTACCCTAACAATAATATAGTTTCTAACTCCTTCATTCTCTAGTTAATTGGTTCTTCTTTATTCAGTCAAGAATTAATTAAATTTTATACTTGTCAAATTTAAATTTGTAAACATACATCAGGAGCTCCTGAATTTAGCAAAAAAAAAAAAAACTTGGTTCGTTGAATTTACAAAATATCTCGTTTGCCTCTTGAACTTGCTTTAAATTGATATTTTCAACTTGATTAACCCTATAACTCCATGTGGCATAGCAAAGAGGAATTAGATAAATTAAAATGTATATTTTCAACAAGTTTAGAGAGCAATAGATCAATGTAATTAAGTCCAAGGACTAACGATACACTTTGTAAGTTTAGAAGACAAATCCATTTTTTAGGTCAGGTTCAGTGAGACAAACGCATTAAGCCGATAAAAAAAATGAAAGATAAACATAGAGCCGCTAAAATAATTGACCCACCCTGTCACATATTTCTTCAAACAAAATATATTGGAGATATGTAGGAAGCTCCTCCTATATCCTAAATAACAATTCTCAAGCATAATTCACCATCCATACACTTCTCCAGGGGTGTAGACAGGAGGACCCGGGCCCCTCCGACCGCCAGAACTACATTGACCTCGGGTAGTTTCGGTCTCCTTGTCTCAAAAAAATATCGGGATGTTAAATTAGCCCTTCAAAATGGCTCATTAGTGCTAAACTTGTCCGAAATTCAAAATTTCAATATTTTGAGCTTGTTAGGTATTCCCTAAATCTAAATTTCTAATTTTTTGGGCCTTTTAGGCCTCTCTAAATCCAAATTTCTAATTTTTTGGGACTGTTAGGTCTCTCTAAATCCAAATTTCTAAATTTTTTTAGCCTGTTAGACCTCCCTAAATCCAAATTTCTAATGTTTTTGGCCTGGTAGGCCCTCCTTAAATCCAAATTATTATTTTTTTAACCTGGTAGGCCCTCTTAAATCCAAATTTTTTATTTTTTTTTACCTGTTCGACCCTCCCTAAATACAATTTTCTTTTATATGTTAGGACACTTAAGCGAAATCTAGCTTAATTTTGGGAAATTGTACATTAGTAGTTAAAAATTGGTTCTTGACCATTCAAATTATAATACGCATATATACAACAAAAATTGAGCAAGTTCGATTTAGCAAAATTTTTTTGTTGTGCAACACTGCAAGAAAAAAACAAACTTAATGACTGATTTTAATGACTCAATATAAATCAGTTAGTCCCCAACCGTATTATTAGTAGGTAACTCTAAAAAAAACTTGGACCCGAACTCTGACTTCTACTTTACCCACTTCACACCTTTCTTTTTTATTTTTTTTAATAAAACTTCACAGCTTTCTTAAAGACAAAAGTTTCACATATAAATTCATTTTATTATTAGAATAATTAAAGTGATTTACTAAACCCAGCCCTAAATTTATACTTCTAGCCCCTTGAATCCGGACAAATTAGTGAACCGAATCATGGATGGTGATAGAAACCGTAAAGGAAAAGCTAAAATGGTAAGATTTACCGCTTTATTTCGTTGATTTTTGCATCGAATTGAATCTGTTGTGGTTTTTAAAAATTCGGTCGGAATCGCAGTCGGGCGTATGAACATCACGCCCGATCTGCGGTTCGGGCGTATGAGTATCACGCCCGACCAGTGGTGCGGGCGTGATAGCCACATGCCCGAACCACTGGTAGGGCGTGATACGCATACGCCCTAACCATTGATCAGGCGTGATACGCATACGCCCACACCACTGATAGGGCGTGATGCGCATACGCCCGACCAATGGTTCGGCCGTGATTTCCTTACGCCCACGTTTTTTTAATAAAAATTAATATTTTTTAAAATTTTAGTAATTTAGTGTAATTTTAGTAAACATTTTAGTAATTTAGTGTAATTTTAGTATAATTTAGTATAAATTGAGTATAACTTTAGTATAATTTATTATAATTTTATTAATTTAGTAGTATTTTAGCATAATTTTATAAATTTAGTATAATTTATATTATTTACAATTTTATTAATTTAGTGTAATTTTTTTTGTAGACGGAGCGGCCTACTAGGGGTGGGAAATCCATCCCGTCATCTGCTCGTCGTCTAGATATGGACGACGAGGATGATACACCACGGCATACGAGATTGCGTGGTACAGATATATCTGGTCGTAGGCGGAGAGGGGCTGCGACGGAGCAGTTGAGGAGAGGGCCGATTGCAGATCAGGCCGATATTCATGGATCAGAGGGGGCGACTGATTTTGATGACAGAGAGCCCGATAGCGATTCTTTTCAGGACTACCTGGATGTGGCAGCCCGGGCAGTGCGACAGTCCGCTGTTGCACATGATCGCGAGGTTGAGGAGAGCGATGAGCAGCCGACCCCGGGGAGACAGCCGACCCAGCGCGTAGGAGGTCGTTTTGCGAGTACAGGTATTTTAGTATTTTTTAATATATTTTTAGTATAATTTTAGTATAATTTAGTA
The DNA here is from genome assembly GCF_963576675.1 of Euphorbia lathyris. NCBI lineage: Eukaryota > Viridiplantae > Streptophyta > Magnoliopsida > Malpighiales > Euphorbiaceae > Euphorbia > Euphorbia lathyris. The sequence continues at coordinate 3,016,183 of NC_088917.1, read as the reverse complement.
TTTTTTAGTATAATTTTAGTATAATCTAGTATAATTTTAGTATAATTTAGTATTTTTTAGTATAATTTTAGTATAATTTAGTATAATTTTTTAGTATTTTTTAGTATAATTTAGTATAATTTTAGTATAATTTAGTATATTTTTTAGTATTTTTTAGTATAATTTAGTATAATTTAGTATAATCTAGTATAATTTTAGTATAATTTAGTATTTTTTAGTATTTTTTAGTATATTTTTAGTATAATTTAGTATTTTTTTAGTATAATTTTTTAGTATAATTTAGTATAATTTAGTATAATCTAATATAATTTAGTATAATTTTTAGTATAATTTAGTATAATTTTTTAGTATTTTTTAGTATAATTTAGTATAATTTTCAGGGACAAGCAAACGTCCCAAAGCTAGTGAGGACGAGAGCTGGGTAGTTACTGCACCGGTTGTTGGTGGTCCCGTTGATGGTTCCGTGATTCCTAGTTTTCTAGGACATGTTGCCTCACGGATGTTGGGAGGAGAGATTCGGTCGTTTCTGACATGCTACAACAGATCAGCAACATGCCGAGATTTGTGTCAGTGGTTTTCTGGTGCGTCAGCCGAGGTAAGAATAATATAGTGTGTCAACATTTATTGTAATTTGTATTTTTAACTATAAACATAAAAAACATTCAGTAATTGTATAAATTGTATATGTGTCATTTTACAGCTGAGGGAGATGATCGAGAGGACTAGTTGTATAAACATATGTGTCATTTTACAGGCGAGCAGGCATGGCCTACGGAGGCCCGCTCATCGAGCATTCTTGCCCGGTATGCCCCCGCGTGCTTGCCGACTGCCGTTGATGCCTTTTTCGTCCGAACTTATACCTGCGCATGTACAGAAACTCTAGATAACATTAGTCCAAAGGCTAAATTGACCCGCCAATCGCTTATTTTGAGCAAACGCTTTATTTGGTGCGACTTTTGACGGACCAATTAGCTTCAAAAGATAACGGAATTATACTATGCATGCTATTTTGGCCGTAATTGCCTAAATTGGTCATAAAACGAGCCTAAACAACGAAAAATAAATAAACCGTTTCCAATTCCTAACTAACTCACACAAAAGCATTTAAATGCGAGAAATGCTCGCTTATTAACTAAATAATGCTAAAACTCGTCCTAAAACCGTACCCAAAGATAGGGGTTTTTGACCCCTATCAGTACCCCTCTGGGAATCCGAGCTTTGCTTGGATTCCCCACTTCTCCCCTATATATACCTTCCCTTTCTCTCCCTTTCCTTCCTCACAATTACCCCAACTCTTCACAAACACTCATCTCCCACACCCTCTTCATTCCTTCTCCCTTCTTCCTCATATAATCATGACCCGAAGCAAACGAGCCGCCGTTAACACACCCCTAGACCAACAAATGCAAGCTCGTCGAGCTCGCACCACACGCTCCTCCCGCTCCACCCAAAATCAACAACCACCACCACCCGACCAGGAGGAAACACCCCCACTTACACGACAATACCGGGCTCCTTTCCACCTTCTCACCGAGGAGGAGGCCACCCGGTACGAAGACCTTTGTGCCGCCACCGTCATGGAGCTTCCCTATATCCCACGCAGCGTGCTCGATCAACACGATCTTGGCACGCCTTTTGAAGCTCGTCTCCGTGCCCTCGGGTGGTACGACATCTATAGTACAGAATACCACGTGTACCCCTCCTTGGTCCTTGAGTTCTACACCACCCTCACCTCCAACAGGGTGCCCGGAGCCGCACTTTTCAACTTCCGTCTCCAAAACCGGCCCTTCACAATTGACACCCAATGGCTTCGCAACCACTTCACTCATCAAGCGGAGCCTAGCGTCGTCCATTGGCCCGACGGTGTCTCCGCTCCCGAATTTTGGACCCCCATTATCGGGTCCGATGACTATCATGTATCCAACCTCCACCCGGCTTGTATTCGTGACCCTATTCTCCAGCTCCTTCACCGCTTCATCTCCTTTTATTTCACAGGGAAATCCGAGTCCACCAAGGTCAACAAACATGAACTGTTCTACTGTTGTGCCAACGGGCTCACATACGACCTCGCCTACCACGTGGCCGTCCACCTCCACACCACACCCATCCGAAAACGGGCCAAGCTCGGGCTCGACCACCTCGTCACCATCTTCGCCCTCTCCACTCTCGGTTCCGACGCCATTGAGCGCCTCCCACGCCTTGTGCCTAGGCCGTTGGACAAAAACGCTTTTAAATCCTTAAAGCGTCCAACTTTCGGCCCAAGCGAGACTTCGGGGGCAGCCCACTCCAATGCGGAAGGTGACTCAGACTCAAGCTTGGGTCTCAATTTTAGTCCTCCACCCCTCCATGATTTTAACTCTCTTTATGCTCGGTTGGATATTTTGGAGGATAACCAACGTCGGGATCGGGCTCATTTCGACTCCCGCTTCGATACCCTCGAGGCTCAACGACTTGAGGATATGGCTAACTTTGACGCCTTCACTAATGCCTTCTACACCCATTTCAACATCCGTGACAATCCGCCTCCACCACGACCATAGTTTCCCTTTCTTTTCTTTTCATGTTTTCTTTATTTTATTTTTATGTTGTTTTTATGCTTTTAATGTAGGGTGTTCTTTTTAATTGAAATTGTTCAGTTCCGTTTATGTTTTGTGCTTTCGTTATTTTCGTTTTGTGGTTTAGAATAGCACCACACAGGGCGTACCCCATGGCACGCCCCGCGTACCCCTTATTTTTCTACTTAAACAAGTTCAGAAACTCAAACACGCGGGGCGCCTAATGCGCCCTCACCTAAGTTAGAGATGAGGACTCACTAAGGGATAAGTGTACCCCGTCGTTATCAAGTAATAAATTTCTGGTTTAAGTCCAGGTTATCGTCCACAGGATTTATTTCTGCAAGTACCGAGCTACTCGATCTCGGATGTTATCTAGGCTTAGGGGGTTTTGAGTTGGTTTGTTTAAATTAATCTACTCCTAGGTTGAATTATACTAATCCTAGCTAAGTTATCTGATTCTAACTAAGTTATCTAATTCTAGCTAAGTTATTCTACGCCTAACTAAGTTACTCTACCCCTAATTGATCTTTCATTAATGCAATTATCCGAAGGAACATGGTATGAACGATAATAATGAAGATAGATTATCAAGTCTATTGAATAAAAAACCTAATCTGAGTCACTTGTATTCAAGGCGATTAACCCTACTTACCCTCCTGAGGTTCCTAGCGCGTGATTCCCTAAGGCCGAAACTATGTCTAAGGCTCAGTAAATTGGCGCTTAATCAACTAAGAGGTCGTCAATCTCCTAGGCTCTGACTAGGTCAGATTCAGCTCGCAATATGTGCCTACTAGATTTTGGGGCTTTTGAATGAGTTAAACCAATTGAATAAATCGTAAGACAGAGATTAAACAAATAATCATAGAACAAAACAAGAGCTAAATTATTATTAAAGGCGAAGATAATTGTCAAAAGATAAATAAGTCAAGTTCGGCCACTGTATCAAAGAGTACAAACAAGGAAAGATAAAAGGAGATACAAAAATCCCTTTCAGGGAACCTGTTTACTCTGCAGCCGGCGACTTAATCTTCAGGACGGACCTTGATAATTCCTCGAGAAAAAGCTTTGAAGGAGCTTCAATGGAAGTTCGAGAAGATGGAGGAGATGGAGAGGAATTACAAGGGGAAAGCTAAGATAATTTACAAAAACGAAAGATGTCTAAATTACAATGGAAAAATCCTATTTATAGACGCGGCTCAGGCCTCCTTTTTGACCTATTTTCGTGTCCTTATTGGTGTAGGAAGACGTGGGGTCAATCGTGGCTTCGTGGGGGCGGAATTGGTCTTTTTGACCAATTCCCGCAGGGCTGCTCGCCGAGCAGGGCGAGCTGCTCGCCGAGCAGGGCTGCTCGCGACGAGCAGCCCCCTGCTCGCCGAGCAGGCGCCTGGTGGCCTGCTCGCCGAGCAGGCGCCTGGCGGCCTGCTCGGCGAGCAGGCCTCCAGGGGCCTGCTCGCCGAGCAGAAATGGCCCACGGGGCCCTGCTCGCCGAGCGTTTTCGCCCGGAACACGCCCGATTCTTGCCGAGTATCCTTTATGTCCTTTTTCGCCCGAACTTACACCTGCGCATGTATAGAAACTCCAGATAACATTAGTCCGAAAGCTAAATTGATCCGTCAATCGCTTATTTTGAGCAAACGCTTCGTTTGGTGCGACTTTTCACAGACCAATTAGCTTCAAAAGATAACGGAATTATACTATGCATGCTATTTCGGCCGTATTTGCCTAAATTGATCATAAAACGAGCCCAAACGACGAAAAGTAAATAGAACGTTCCCAATTTCTAACTAACTTACACAAAAGCATTTAAATGCGAGAATTGCTCGCTTATTAACTAAATAACTCTAAAACCCGTCCTAAAACCGTACCCAAAGATAGGGTTTTTGACCCCTATCAAACCTGCTCGCACTTAAAACTTTACTTGTCCCCAAGTAAACTAAAAAACTAAACCCACCATCGCAAGCAAGCCAGAAAACCTCCCGGTTTGACTAGGTGCTTGACACAATTTCGAGCATCTGTAAATACATGCATTCGGAAATACAAAGTAGAGACACGATATCCAAAAGCCGCATTTCAATTATCATGGGTCATAGTTTTAAGCAAATGGACACATGTTCAATTAAACGAGCTTGAGGGGATCGCTAAGTAAAACACCTCACCATAGGTAGTTCACTCATTTCACACAATTTTTTGTGGCTAAGGTGTTTACTCTCGGCTTATGTTCTTGCTTAGGATTACGTTGATTTTGCACGTTCATCCGCGTTCCTCTACTATGCTATATGATTCCGATGATATCAAAAACAGCCTCTAATCGGGGTTGTAATGTGGTTAGAGGGTTAAAGGTACAACAAGGGTTATTAGTTCTAGCGCTACAAAAACAAAGTTTAAATGGCTTTAGCAAATATGAAGTGACTGAGCTTTTTATTCATCCCTTATTATTTTCTTTTTGGGATGTTTCCTTGAGACGTTTTTGATTTTGTTAAGAACTGGGGAATGAAGTTCTTCCCTTTTGTTCGTCTCTTTCTTTTCTTTTTTCTTTTTCTGTTTTTCTCTGTTTTTTTTTTTTGATTTTTGGGATAGTGATGCTCATTCACTTCTTAGCCTTTTGGCTTGCTACTGTAATGCCATAAACAAAGATAAAGCGCTAGAAAACAAAGGCTCTAATTGAGCTTTGCAAAATAAATTGGGTTAAAGAGCAAACCAAGTTGTGGTTTGCAAAAACAGGTTAGAACGAAAGAAAAATCTATAAACTACAAAAATGTAGGCTCAAAGGGGCTTCCTAGAGTGGATGAAAAAGAAAAAAAATAAGGTAAAGAAAAGGGTTAATTCTAATGAGGCTGATTCATCGTTTATCATCTCAAATCATTGCATGTAGGTTCAACACAGTATTAGGTGCAAAATCTGTAATCTTCCACAAGTCAAAGCATTCACACAAAAATGTCAAGAAAAAGAGCTTTTTGATGTTCGCTCTTAGGCTCAAATTCAACTCACAATTCTTTGGGTTTCAATTTTGTGTTTACTAGTTTTCCCCAAACTCAAGTTTAATGTCACATGCCTTCAATTCTTAAGTTATCTACCTAAGTAATGATTTTAGCATTTCTTCAAAAGTAGGGTCTAATTGCAAACTTTAGCTCATGCTTTTATAGATACAAGGATTGTGTCCTACACCTAAACTAGTTGTCATGCAATCTTAGATTCGGTTCTCAGCCCTCAAGGACAAATAACGAAGTTTAGATTCGAAGGAGGTTCATGGTTTTAGGTCCTAAACATGCAAAAACATAAACAAAACCCAAAAACGCTAAACTAAACTAGACACGACGCAACAAAAATTTCAAAAATTTATACAATTTACAATTTTTGTAAGTTTGTCTACCCCTCCTCCTCACACTAAAAATATGCAATAAGTTCCAACATTGCATCACAAATCATGAAGTACGAGTGTAAAGAGTTAGGGTGGAGAAAACTTACTGATCGGCCGGGGGGTATGGCCAAGGCATGTTGTAGCGCTCGCAGTAATCTGCCGCTACGTATTCAAGACCCGAAAGCCTTCGGTCCATATTCTGCTCAAAGTTGGTGAACCGTTGGTCCATCTGTTGAACAGTGTTAAAGGTCCGTAGGTTAAGATCTCGCATTTCTGCCATCATGGTGTTGATGGCTTGGAATTGGGCCTCCGTCCTCGGCGCTTGGTGTTCCCTTTGGTCTCCTGCTGTCGCATGTTCTTCTTCCTCAGGTCCTTCGTCCCTATGCTGTGGTGGAATTCGTGCTCTTTTCCGTCCCCCTCTGTTAGAGCTTGCTCCTCCGGTTGGGTTCCTCTTTAAGACTTCATGAAAAGTAGATTTCCCCAAAAACTTGGAGTTAAGCAAAGTAGGGTAAACAACAATTTCGGGATTGTCCAAATTTTTGAATTGGCTCTCAAGTAGGTTGGTAACTAAGTGCCCAAGACCCAGGGAACCGCGTTTCCTACTCGTTTGGCTTGAGAAGCCTTCAAATATGGTCTTGACATTATTCACGTGTTTGTGGTTGGCCACACACCATAGTATGAGCAATTTTGTCATTGAGATTTTATTGCTCTCGTTTTTGCCCAATAAGTTGTGGGCCACAAATTTGTGAACAAGGTTGAGAAGTGGGTCTAGGAGAGCGACTGGGCTAGCAGTCTGGGAGTCAAAGTCTGATATGCCTGTCAATTGTTCCCTAGCCATATCTTTTGTCATAGGTTTCTCAAAGTCTGAGATTGCCTCTGGGTTGTTATAGACTCCCATTAGGGCTGCTAGTGTGGTATTATCGAGACGGTAAGGTTTACCGTTTAGTCTAAAAGAATGCTTCCCACCGCCCAAGGGTAGCTCTTTTTTCCAAGTGGTCAAAAATTCCATAGTAAAGTTGTGATAAACTGGAGTATGTTTTGTGGCTAGTCTATACCAGCCGTGGAATTTGAGGATTTCATTGAAATCCTTTTTTAAACCTATACTCGATAAATAAGTTTGATCAACAACTATGTGTGTAGCAAGATCTTGCTTGGAAAATCTATCGTACAATATCCCCTCACGTTCATCAATAAGACCAAAGGGTGGATCATACTTAGCTTGGAGGCTTTCGTCGAACTCGACCTCAGATTCGGCTTCATTCTCGACGACGACCTTGGCTTTGCCTTTCCTACCCATAGTTCCTGAGGAATAGACCAAAAATGGGAAAGTTAGGACATATTTACAATTTTTAACATAAACCCCCAAATAAACCATTCATAGGCATAAACCATAGCTTTAGGAACTTTAGGGACTAAAACCATAAGTATTTGGTCCCTAAGTGCTTTACCCGTAATCCACAAATTCATGCAAAATTGGAGATACCCAATGACTAAAACATGGTAAGAATGCAATTCATAACTCTATTGACAAGTTTCTAACTATAATTTGAATAGTTGAACTTTGAGCTAAAATGGGGATTTTGCCCAAATTGAGCAATTTCTCAAAATATCCACAAATTGAGAATAGAAATCACACCCAAACTATAAATTAATCATTATGTCAACATAAATTGCAAGGAAATCAAGAATTTAAAAGCAAACAAGAGATTTATTTGAGAAAAGAGAGAGAAACCTAAAACTTAGGTTTTTCTTAAATCTCAAAAATTATCACCCTAAGCTAAAATCTAAGCCTAGAAACATGTTAGAAATCAAAAATAGGTAAAGATTCATACCTTATATCTTGAATTCGGGTTAGAATGGTGGAATTGGGGGGTTAGGTTTTTGAAGAAGCAAAAGGAGAATGAGAAGGGAAGAAAGAAAGAATGGAATAAAAGAAAGAAGAGAGAAGGGAAGAAGAAGGTGGGGAAGGGGATGATGAGTCACCCCCCTCTTTTTCTTATTCTTTTCTCTTTTCTTTTTCTTTTATTTATTCTTTCTTCTTTCTTTCTTTTTTTTTGGTTCGGGATTTCTAAAATCCCGACCAGCCCGTGTCGACCGACCAGCCCGGCGAGCTGGGCATTGCCTAACTCGCCCGGGTTGGGCGAAATTCGTTTTTTTTTTTTATAAAGCGTGGGGGAACAAAGTTTGACAACGCAAACAAACAAATGAGATTAGAATTCAATTTAACCAAAATAATAAAAGAAAACAAAAACAAAAGAAAAAGGGAATGCATAATTAAATTGTTCAAACTTTGAATTAAAACCGAGGAGAACCCGATTTCTCCCCCTTACTCAATCCTTTCTCAGGATCTTTGGATTCTTCTCCGTTGTGCTCGGGAGAGAACCCTGTGGCCTTTCCTGCCTGTCCCTATTGATCTGAGCTACCTGATTGCTCAAATCCTTGCAGAAGGCTTCGTTGTTGGCAAGCCTAGCCGAGATCTCCTTCAAAAGAGTGATCACCTCGTCGGACTCTTTAGGAGGTTGCATTGGCCCTTGGTTCTGCTGTTGATATGGGGGCATGCCAAGCCCCTGATCTCTATGTTCTTGAACAAAACCGCTGGGAGGTCGAAGCACGTTTTGATTTGAATTCCCGTAAGAGAGGTTCGGGTGCTGAGGCCTCCTGTAGTTGCCATTGTTGTTGTTGTAGGAGTTGTAGTTGTTGGGGTTGGAGTTGTTATAGTTCTGATTGTATCTAGGCTGCCCCCCAACATAGTTGACCATCTCCACCCCATCTCCAGCGAAAGGGCTACCTACTTGACAATCCTTTCCATGGTGGTCGCCGCCACAGTGCACACAGGTGGGAGGTTGGCTAAGCTTAGCCAACAGTACATCCATCTTCCTACTCAAATCCGCAACAACTGGATTTTGTTCCTGTTCTTCCACAGCAAATACCCACTGCCTTGTGGGGCCGGCGAGCTTCTGTTCTTGCCACTGCACACTCTTTCTGGCCAGCTCGTTAATCATGTCATATGCCTCTGTTACTGTCTTTCTAAACAAATCTCCACCCGCTGCGGAGTCTACAATAGCTCTGTTCGTGGGTGTTAGTCCGTGATAGAAGACGCTTACTAACTGATGCTTGGGTATGTCATGATGAGGGCACATGCGCAGCATTTTTCTGAATCGGGTCCAAGATGTGTGGAGCGCTTCATGATCGGGTTGGTGGAAGGATGTGATCTCACCCCTGAGCATTGCTGTCTTCGAGGGAGGGAAGTAGTAGGACAAGAATTCCTTCTCCAACCCTGCCCAAGTCGTGATTGAACCGGGCTCCAGTGTTCTCAGCTATTCCAAAGCTTGCCCAGTCAGAGAGAACGGGAACAATTTCAGTCTAGCAGCATCTTGGGGGACCCCATTTGTTCTTGCAGTGTCTGCGCACATTAGGAAGCGATCCAGATGATCATTCGGGCTCTCATGTGCTTCCCCTCCAAACAGTCCGGTCTGTTGGATCAAGTGAATTATACCAGACTTGATTTCGTATGTATTCACCGGAATGTTTGGAGCAGCAATGCCGGACAGATGCTGGTGTCGGTGCGGTGCCAGGATCTCACTCATCAGACGAGTGTCATTTTCTGGTCCGGTGTTCTCAGCATCCCGCTCATTGTTCCGTTCATTGTCAGTCATCTTGATAGGCTTGATAGGCTCGATGATCTCGTCTTGCTTCAGCTTTCCGATCTGTTTGCTCCTGCGAAGAGTACGTTCAAGTTCAGGGTTAAGAGGGACACACGGTATTTTCGCTGATCTCGTAGGCATACGCTGAGAAAAGATAAATACAGAAATAAATGAAAGTTGAAGGGAAATCATACACATTATACAGTTTTGTACAAGTATAAGAACGGTATAAATAAACACATACAGACACGTATAGATGAAGTTGATAACTACATGTTCGTACAAACGAATATAAACAAGTGTAAGTATAAACAAGAATGGTTATCATAAATGAGTATATATAAACATGTGTATATAAACAAGTATAAATGGTATAGATACGTATGAAAAAGAATCATGATTATAACCCTACTTACCCTCCTGAGGTTCCTAGCGCGTGATTCCCTAAGGCCGAAACTAGGTCTAAGGCTCAGTAAATTGGCGCTTAATCAACTAAGAGGTCGTCAATCTCCTAGGCTCTGACTAGGTCAGATTCAGCTCGCAATATGTGCCTACTAGATTTTGGGGCTTTTGAATGAGTTAAACCAATTGAATAAAGCGTAAGACAGAGATTAAACAAATAATCATAGAACAAAACAAGAGCTAAATTATTATTAAAGGCGAAGATAATTGTCACAAGATACAATAAGTCAAGTTCGGCAACTGTATCAAAGAGTACAAACAAGGAAAGATAAAAGGAGATACAAAAATCCCTTTCAGGGAACTTATTTACTCTGCAGCCGGTGACTTAATCTTAAGGACGGACCTTGATAATTCCTCGAGAAAAAGCTTTGAAGGAGCTTCAATGGAAGTTGGAGAAGATGGAGGAGATGGAGAGGAATTACAAGGGGAAAGCTAAGATAATTTACAAAAATGAAAGATGTCTAAATTACAATGGAAACATCCTATTTATAGACGCGGCTCGGGCCTCCTTTTTGACCTATTTTCGTGTCCTTGTTGGTGTAGGAAGACGTGGGGTCAATCGTGGCTTCGTGGGGGAGGAATTGGTCTTTTTGACCAATTCCCGCAGGGCTGCTCGCGACGAGCAGCCCCCTGCTCGCCGAGCAGGCGCCTGGCGGCCTGCTCGGCGAGCAGGCTCCTACTCGGCGAGCAGGCCTCTGGCGGCCTGCTCGGCGAGCAGGCCTCTAGGGGCCTGCTCGGCGAGCAGAAATGGCCCACGGGGCCCTGCTCGCTGAGGGTTTTCGCTCGGAACGCGCCCGATTCTTGCCGAGTATCCTTTATGTCCTTTTTTGCCCGAACTTACACCTGCGCACGTATAGAAACTCCAGATAACATTAGTTCGAAAGCTAAATTGATCCCTCAATCGCTTATTTTGAGCAAATGCTTCGTTTGGTGCGACTTTTGACGGACCAATTAGCTTCAAAAGATAACGGAATTATACTATGCATGCTATTTCGGCCGTATTTGCCTAAATTGATCATAAAACGAGCCCAAACGACGAAAAGTAAATAGAACGTTCCCAATTTCTAACTAACTCACACAAAAGCATTTAAATGCGAGAATTGCTCGCTTATTAACTAAATAACTCTAAAACCCGTCCTAAAACCGTACCCAAAGATAGGGGTTTTTGACCCCTATCAGCCCCCTGTTCCTGCGCCCCGCGTATTTGAATCTCTGACTCTAAAAACAATAAAAACACCTTTTACGCAGGGGCGTACTTCAGCTACGCACGGCGTAAAAGCTCCAATTCAAGCAATAAAACTTCAGAGACTCAAACATGCGGGGCGTACTTTAGCTACGCAGGGCGTGTTTGAGACAATTAGACACGGAATTGGTCCACATATAGGAGATTTCTGACGGAATGGGCATTTACGCGGGGCGTAGACCACCTTACGCGGGGCGTATCATGGGATTTCTGCACCAAATAATGTTGCTCCATACTTGTACTTTGTGAAATTACAACATTGCCCTTGCTTGATGTCTATAAATAGGAAGCTCTTGAACTTCATTTGGACACCAACCAAGAAATAATTACACACTAGAGAGCAAACTATACTTGTTTTGTTACTTGTTGTAGTGTAGATTCAGTTTTTGTAGCTAAACTCTCCACCTCGAGAGCTTGTTCGGTTGTTTCGGCATTCCATCGAAGTTCCGCTCCACCATTCGTCACCAAGCTCGAGAGTTCCACCTCCACGACCTAGGAGACGGCTTTGAGTCCGGTTAGCTAGTTTCAAGGGCGGATTCTCCCCTTTTACGTGCTAATTAGCTTATACTCTTCCTATGTACTAGGCTTGGTTGTATTCCATTTATACACATTTCATATTTATAATTTCATGATTTATAATCTCTATTTCCCTCTACGTGTTAGTGTTTGCTACTTGATTTGATATTGATAATTGATTATTGTGTAGGAGAACGCGATTTCCGATGCCATTCGGGTTATCTTTAGGGAGTTATATAGGTGTTGCCCTACCGGAAGTGACAAACCAGAAACCGTAGGAATTGACAAACCACGGAACTTACGGGCCATAGTTTCTAATTCCCCCGCATTAGACATGCCTTGACTAGGAATTACGTAGTCTAAGTGCTTCACGGGTTGATCCCACTACACTTAGTCGTCTTTACAAGAGTAAATTATTATCCGTAAACATTTAGAGTCATTATTTATCGTGGTTATAACTTATCGATATTCATCCCACTTCATAGGGTTTTAGCTACACAAATCTGAGTCGCCAATAGTTAGGATAGTGTGTAGTTTTATCTTACTTCACCCCCAAAGTAATCGCCGCTTAAATAACATACGAAACCGAGTCGTCTAATACTTGTAATTATAAATCCCGTGGATTCGATACCCGGTCTTAACCGGATTATTACTTGATACGACGGGGTACACTTGCCCCTAAGTAGTCGTAGCGTCTAGTAGAGTTAAGAACATTTAAAAGATCACATTCATAGCGCATTCACCGTAATACACATTTAATCGTCATAAGAAAAGCTCACACTAGGCGTCGCGCTATCAGTTACTAATGGCGCTTTTTCCAGTGGATGCTTTCTACGATGTGGTTAGAAGATGTAATTTGAAGCTTTCCATTATAAAAACAATGAAGAGGAATGAAGGAAAATTAGTAAAAAATGGAGAATAGATGATAGAAACTAGGCGATCATGGTGATAAAATTAGGTCACTGGTGAATACAAGATTGTTTCATGGGGGAGGGGGCATGGGCTAAATATACACCTACGCGCGTACACTTTTTGTTTGTTAAGATTAGATATATAATAAGTAACACATTAAAATATATAACAAACCGTCGTTAATCACGAATTAATAGGATTAAGCAACCAATAATAATCTATTAGAAACAAAGACAGTTTGGCCGAGTGGTTTAAGGCGCCAGATTTAGGCTCTGGTCCGAAAGGGCGTGGGGTCAAATCCCACAGCTGTCATCATTAATTAATCATTTTTCAGTTTTTTTGGTAACAAAAAAAAAAATTGATTGATATTCTAAATTTACAAACTATCTTATTTTGTAACTTGCTTAAAGTGACATGATTAATTACTTAAATATACATGATAGCATATGATTAATTTTAGACAAATTAAAATTTATCACTCTAAGAAATTCAATGGGGCAATAGATCCTACAAGAGGAAATTTTTTATTTCTTTTTTACTTAGATCACTACAAGAAAATATATGTTTGCTGGCGGAAATTTCTGTCAGCAAACATCAAAATTATGTCAGTAAAGTGACTTAATAGTGTATGCAAAAAGTTTTGATTGGGAAAGAATCCACTTAAAGGGTGTCTGAAGATCCTCGAACCGAACTATATAAAAAAATAAAAATTCAATACCTTTTATTCAAAACAAAATAAAGTTCAATGATGTTTGGGAGCATGTCCAGTATCCGCCCAAAGCCTCCTATCTAAAGGGGCCTCCAATCCGAAACTTATTTTAATTATAATATAATAATTATTGAGATATCAATAGTTAAACAAATATTCATATAAATAATTATTATTCATAACTTGAATTTAATAGTAATTATATATTGACAAACACACTACCTTTTTTTATCAATTACTGTCTCTCAACAACAACACAATACGGGGCCTCCTAAATTTATTTCATAAATTCTCTCTTAACAATAAGGATAAAATACAAAAATCTTTGTGGTTTGTCTGATTGCAAACATAGTCTCATGGTTTAAAAACTTGCAAACAATGATCCATGGTTTGTGAAGTTTGTAGTTAAGGATTAGTAAGTCAATTTTTCGGTCAAAAAATACTTGTAGTTTAGTTAATTTTCAAATTCAATATGAGATAATTTGCAGAATCATACTTGTCTAAATCGCTCACTTTTCGGGTAAATTATGACAATATTTTTTTGACGAATGTTTGAGTTTGCAAACTGCACAAACCATAGCTCCATGTTTGTAAGTTTTAAAGCCATGAGACTGTATGTGAAAAGGTCAAACCACAAGGTTTTTTTTTTGTACATTACCCTAACAATAATATAGTTTCTAACTCCTTCATTCTCTAATTAATTGGTTCTTCTTTATTCAGTCAAGAATTAATTGAATTTTATACTTATCAAATTTAAATTTGTAAAACATACATCAGGAGCTCCTGAATTTAGAAAAAAAAACACTTGGTTCGTTAAATTTACAAAATATCTCGTTTGCCTCTTGAACTTGCTTTAAATTGATCTTTTAAACTTTATTAACCCTATAACTCCATGTGGCAGAGCAAAGAGGAATTAGATAAATTAAAATGTATATTTTCAACAAGTTTAAGGAGCAATATATCAGTGTAATTAAGTCTAAAGACTAACGATACACTTTGTAAGCTTAGAAGACAAATCCATTTTTTAGGTCAGGTTCAGTGAGACAAACGCATTAAGCCGAGAAAAAAAAATGAAAGATAAACATAGAGTCGCTAAATTAATTGACCCACCCTGTCACATATTTCTTCAAACAAAATATATTGGAGATATGTAGGAAGCTCCTCCTATATCCTAAATAACAATTCTCAAGCGTAATTCACCATCCATACACTTCTCCAGGGGCGTAGACAGGATGACCCGGGCCCCTCCGGCTGCCAGAACTACATTGGCCTCGGGTAATTTCGGCCTCCCTGTTTAAAAAAAATATCGGGATGTTAAATTAGCCCTTCAAAATGGCTCATTAAGTGCTAAGCTTGTCCAAAATTCAAAATTTCAATATTTTGTGCCTGTTAGGTATTCCCTAAATCTAAATTTCTAATTTTTTGGGCCTCTTAGGCCTCTCTAAATCCAAATTTCTAATTTTTTTGGGACTGTTAGGTCTCTCTAAATCCAAATTTTTAAATTTTTTTATCCTGTTAGACCCCCCTAAATCCAAATTTCTAATTTTTTTTGGTCTGGTAGGCCCTCTTTAAATCCAAATTAATAATTTTTTTAAGCTGGTAGGCCCTCTTAAATCAAATTTTTTTTATTTTTTTTACCTGTTCGGCCCTCCCTAAATACAATTTTCTTTTACATGTTAGGACACTTAAACGAAATCTAGCTTAATTTTGGAAAATTGTACATTAGTAGTTAAAAATTGGTTCTTGACCATTCAAAGTATAACACGCATATATACAACAAAAATTTTCGATTTAGCAATTTTTTTTCTTTTTACAAATGCACGTGTAAAATCGGCCTCTCCAACCAAGTAATCCTGTATTCACCACTGCACTTCTCTATTTCCTTCCCAGAATGTATCTATGCTTAAAATTCCAACAATGTCTTAAGTTCCATGCATAAGATAGTGATCATTAAACACACAATGAAAGCTATCCAGAACTTTTCTGCAAACCTTCACCCAGGTGGACTTAGTCCAAATTAAAGGCCTTTAATCTCCACTGCAAATACCCAATCGAATGCCTTTACAATCACAGTTAACATCCTCGAGCCACCGAATTTACCTTAACCCAATCTCTATCAAGAAGATGCCATTTAACCATAGCCTCCTTTTAGTTTAAAGAGAAGTACTTTTTAGAAATAAGAAAAGCTCCAGAGAAATCTTTACATTAGGATATAATACAATCAATCTTCTTATTATGAGAAAATTCATCATCTCCCAACACATGATCAATTTTTGATCTCCAACCACACCAAACAATCACATAAAAGATACCTCCTAAGATCATATGAAATCAAAACACCTAAAGCTTCACTAAGGTTATCACTCAGAACCTTAGACACGTTAGGAGAAATAAGTATATTGGAAGCATAAATATAAGCTTCTAAAAATAATAAGATATCATCAACAAAGAAAATATGGGTGATGGGCCTCTTCTAGACATACCCAAAGCAACTTCACTTCTATCTCAATATGTACTTAAAGGAGCTGTTTGAGAAACAGACTCGATGCGAACGTTATGAGATAGTAAAGTTGTTGTTTCACTCCAAGATATAAGAAGGTTCTTCTGTTGTGGAAATTTGTGTCATGATGATTGGTTACATCACCAAGCTTCCTAGTATTGGATTTGTGATGGATCATGAATTAAGTGTCGACTTAGTTCTGTAGTCCCTCTTAGAGAGTTATTCAGAGTTCATCATGAACTATCAGATGAATGACTTATAGATCTTTCCTGAAGAGCTCTTGAATATGCTCAAGTCAGTTGAGCCCAATCTAAAGAAAGAGAATGTGATGTCTACACTTCTTATTCAGGGGTCTAACTAGCGAAAAAGGAGGTTTCCCAATTCCAAAGATTCCAAGAAGATCGAGGGCTTTAAACCAAATCAAGCTAAAGGCAAGCAAGTCACTAAAAAGGCCAAAGGAGAATACCAATATTATTGTAAATAAGAGAATTGGAAGAGGAACTATAAAGAGTACATATACTCCCCCAAGAAGGGAAAAGGAGGTGCTTCTACATCTGGTATGTTCTATATTGAAATAAACTCAATTTCATAGTGTGAGTCTTGGGTATTAGATATTGGATGTAGATCTTATATTTGTACAAATATGCAGGAACTAAAGCAGACTAGGAATCTCAAGAAGGAGCCATAAATTTGCGAGTTGGAAACAGAGCAAGAGTTGATACTCTCGCAATTGGAGATTATTTCTTAACATTACCATCTGGACTTGTAATAGAATTGAGGAAACTGTTTATATGTTCCCGATATATCTCATAACATTATATCTATAGTTTCTTGTGGATGATGGTTTTACAGTTTCAATTAAGAATTCAAGTTTTATTTTCCATAGAATTGTGATTTGCTATCTTTCAAGAATATCATTGAATGGAATTTATGTATTGGATGATAAAGTTTCTATTTACACAATTGATACCAAAAGACAAAGAACATATAATTCAATTTACTTGTGGCATTGTTGCCTAGACCATATAGATAAGGGACATATGTCTAAGCTATATCAAGATGGACTTATAGACTGAATTAATTGTGAATCAATGGGTACATATGACTCTTGTTTAGACGGAAAGATGGAAAAGACTCCATTTAGAAATAAAGGAGAGTGTGCACCAGACATTCTAAGATTAATACATTCAGATCTATGTGGTCTTATGTCAACACAAACAATATGAGGATTCAGTTACTTTATTAGCTTCATAGATGATCATACTAGATATGGATTTGTCTACTTGATGAACCATCCTTTGAGAAATTCAAATGCTTCAAGAATGAAGTAGAAAAACAAACAAGAAAGAATATTAAAGTACTTCGATCAAATCGAGTTGAAGAATATATTTCCATTGATTTCTTGAATTATCTGAACGAACATAGCATTCGCTCACATTGGACTCCTCCATATACACTATAGCACAATGATGTATCTGAAATAAGAAATCATACTCTATTAGATATGGTACGATCCATGATGAGCGTGACCTCTTTTCCAAAGACATTCTGGGGCTACGCCTTAGAAACTGCCTTATTTACCTTGAACTGAGTACCCACCAAATCTGCCAGTTCTACTCCATTTGAATTGCTCATTGGAAAGAAATTTAGTTTATCTTTTATGAGAATTTGGGAATGTTCAGCATATGTTAAATGCATAGCATCGGATAGATTAGATCCTAAATAGGAAGCGTGATTGAACTTGACGAAGTTCAAGAAGAGGCATTGACTGAAATAGTTGAAGGATGGTTGATAAGAATATTTTAGTCTTGTTACTTTCTACCTTATTCTATGTAAATTGGAAATATTTGGTGTTTAATTAATATTTTGTATCTCATATTTTATTTTGAGAGAAAGTTTACATGTTTGGTGAAAAATCTGGAAATTTATTACATTATGCAGCATTTTGGAGTATTTACCAATCAGAGACCAGTTTAAGTTAAGGTTTGGGCATGTCTTGTCACAAATTAAGTTGTAATTGGAAAGTTGCATCCAACTTCAGTTAAGGCATGAGCAAGTGGTTGAATGACTTTGGAAGAGAAAAAAAACATGTTTGCAGATTTGATTTGGGGATATTATCTTATTTAGTTGTATTTTCTTTTATTTAGGATTTGAATATTTTTTATTATCTCTAATTTAATCATTAATTAATTAGAGATTTAGTTTCTTTCCTTATCTCTTATGGATATTTTAGTCTTTCTTCTTAGGTTTTCCCCTATAAATAGAGACTTAACATTCCCTAAAGAGGAGAACTAGGTTTATAGATTTTCTATTGTATTGTTGAGTTATTTTCATTATGAGTAGCTAAGTTTCACTTTCTGATTCAAGAGTGAATTCATTTGGCTGAAAGCTGTGAGGTTTCATAGACTGTTCCAATGGACCCGTTAACTACATTAATACAAAGGAAGAGGGTCTCACTAGCTACTAGTCTACTTAATAGGACAGGGCTTAAAAGTTTGTACTAGTTTAACAAATTGAATTGGAAACATAGATTCTCCATAACAAATAACACATATAAATTGAAACAAGTACTCAGCAAATAATTTGAATTAAGTGCAAGTAACAAACTATATGGGATGGGCAATATAAATCCAGACACCAATGAAAGCATGAGTACAATTTACGCATGAGAATATGAAAGCTTTTATTTGATATAAGAGATAATTTTACAAAATAAGGACTCGTGAAAAGAATAAATTGATAGAAAAAACCTATAATCACCAATACAAAAGAAGAAGAAAATGAAAATGAACAAAATTTCGTCTAGACCAAGTTCCTGAAATGGAGGAATTTAGTATCAAGGATGGAACATGCACACTACTTGAAGTCCCTATTAAACCTACTAAACCTTAAATTTCAATCTAGATGAAGCCCCTATTGAACATCCAATTTCAATCTAAATGAGGCCCTATTGAACTTACTAAGTCCACTCTCCAAAAAAAAAAAAGATTGATTGTACATTCAATTTCAATATAAATAAAATCCCTAGGATTAAAATCAACTGCTCAAATTGCTCACCTTTTTTGGTTGTTTACACGTCGGTTGTTAAAATCATGAAAGCAACCATTATCTTCTTCCTTCAAGTCAAACTTGAGAATTACTGAAATTGACGATGGAATCTGAATGTGAAATATGGAGGTTTAGCCGTTGAAGTTAAAGATGGATGTGTAGAGGAGAAGTAGAAAGAGAAGCCTATTTCTTCTTCCTTCAATCCTTCAAACTGGTGCCCACAGTTGAGAATTATTGAAATTAGTGATGTAATCTAAATGTAAATGATGTTGAAGTCGAAAATGTGTGTAGAGGAGAAGAAGAAAGAAAAGCCTAGTGGAATAGAAGTCGGTGACAAAGGTGCAAGAATAGTAACTTCGCATACAACCACGATTGAGAGAAGAGAAAGAGAAAGAGAAATTAGAAGTGACCAGTAGAGAGAGTAGTAAGTAATACATTATACAGTTTTAAAAGAATTGAATGTAATATACTTATATTATTGGTTAAGAAAACAAAGTTCATATACTTTGTTTTCAAACATAGTGAGGATAGCATAAACCTATTGTGTAGTCTTCAACAAAAAAAATTAATGTGTATATATTAACGTGTGTGCAATAAAAAATATTAATGTTGATTATGGTTTTGCTTTTATGACAGTTCATTTTCATTCAATTGGCTTGGCATTGATAAATAGGGCAAAGGCTCAAGTTTTATGGTACCGTATAAATTATCAGTACTGAATTATTATTAAGGAAAAAAACATTCTCGTTATTTTGATTTTAGTATATTGAATTTCTAACATTTTCTTTTAATATATTTAGTTTTTAAGTTTTGGTGACATTAATTCATTAATGTTACCAATTAAGATTGGTTTGAGTGTCATGGGCTCCAAGTCGTTTAAGCTAGATCTCGAGTTCGAGTTTTAGTGTATGTAGAAAGCTTTAATGGGGAGATGATCCACCTAAAGGGCGACAGACAAGCCTCGAATCGAAAAATCAGACAAACTGTAAAAAAAACACCAGTGACAAGAAAATCGATTTTTAATATAAAACTCAGTTAACATTACGTTATTAATTTTGCATGCGTTCGAAATTTGTATCTTTAACAGTTTGAAGACAAATTTTTATTCATGTGATGTGATTATAGAAAAACTAAAAATCTATTTTGAACTGTAAAACATACAATTTCAGACATTGATGGAGACCGTAATTTTTTTTTTCCTAAAAGGATGGAGACCATAATTATTCGTGCTAAAGCATAACTTTGGAGCTTTTGTTCTTTTTCTGTAAAGTTGATGAATATGATATATTTGATATTTCAATAACAAATCAGAGTGGCGCAGCGGAAGCGTGGTGGGCCCATAACCCACAGGTCCCAGGATCGAAACCTGGCTCTGATATGGTTTGACCTTTTTTCAAAGGCATCTCCGTGGTTTAAAAATTACAAACAAAAGTATGTGATTTGTGAAGTTTGGAAACTTAATAATTTTTATTACGTTGGTTTGGCCAAAAGGCAGTGATTTAGAGAAATTAAAAAGTTTGATTTTGCAAATAACCTCATGTGTAAGGCTCGATTTTGACCAAACCATATCAGAGCCAGGTTTCGATTCTAGGACCTGTGGGTTATGGGCCCACCACGCTTCCGCTGCGCCACTCTGATTTGTTATTAAAATATCAAATATATTATATTCATCAACTTTACAGAACAAGAACAAAAGCTCTAAAGTTATGTTTTAGCACGAATAATTATGGTCTCCATCCTTTTAGAAAAAAAATATTACGGTCTCCATCAATGTCTGAAATTGTATGTTTTACCGTTCGAAATAGATTTTCAGTTTTTCTATAATCGCATCACACGAATAAAAATTTGTTTTCAAACTGTTAAAGTACAAATTTCGAACGCATGCAAAATTAATAACGTAATGTTAACTGAGTTTTATATTAAAAATCGATTTTCTCGTCACTGATGATTTTTTTATAGTTTGTTTGATTTTTCGGTTCGAGGCTTGTCAGCCGCTCTTTAGGTGGATCATCTCCCCATTAAAGCTTTCTACATACACTAGAACTCGAACTCGAGATCTAGCTTAAACGACTTGGAGCACATAACCACTCAAACCAATCTTAATTTGTAACACTAATGATTTAATGTCACAAAAACTTAAAAACTAAATATATTAAAAGAAAATGTTAGAAATTCAATACACTAAAATCAAAATAACGAGAATGTTTTTTCCTTAATAATAATTCAGTACTGATAATTTATACGCTATCATAAAACTTGAGCCTATGCCCTATTTATCAATGCCAACCCAATTGAATAAAAATGAACTGTCATAAAAGCAAAACCATAATCAATATTAATATTCTTTATTGCACACACGTTAATATATACACATTATTATTTTTTTGTTGAAGACTACACATTAGGTTCACGCTATCCTCACTATGTTTGAAAACAAAGTATATGGACTGCTAGGGGTGAGCAGAACCAAACCGAAAACCTAAAAACTGAAAAAATCGGACCGGAAAAACCGAATCAAACTGGACCGAATTATATTTTAGTTTGGCTTGGTCCTAATTTTCAAGGTAGTTTGGTTTTCGGTTCGCTTTGGTTCGAATAAAACCGAAATACAATATATACTACTTTTAGTTTTAAATTAATTAACTAACTAGTCGAAAACCCGTGCGATGCACGGGATGCGAAACTTTTATATAATTTAGATAAATAAATAAATTAATATATTTACTTTTAAGTAATTTTATATCATGCTATAATTTTTTTATATTATGTATATTTGAAATTAATATATTTTTTTATAGAATTTTAATTAAAGGTGAATGATTTATTTATTTTTACAAAATTCAATGAATTGTACTTTTTAGTAAATTTAATACATTTTCATATTTTGGAATTCTATGAAACAATAATAATAAAATTAGAGATTAATTAAGAAATATATTAGAATATAATAAAAAACCAAAAATTGAATTAAACTACAATTAAAATTAAATATTATATTTACGATACAAAAGACAATTAAAATTAAATATTATATCTACGATACAAAAGAATTACAATCTATGTTAAAATGGAAGCAACATCAATATATTATTATGCTATAAACTATTACAATCAATATTTTTCTAATGTTGCACATGAAGAAACTTTATTAAGTCAATATGTTACATATAAAAAAAATAAAATTCATAAGAATTAGTCAAATTCATCTTGATGATAATCATCTCGCTTGATGGAATTTCATGATCACCAAGTATTCGAATTCAATTATTCATTCTGCTACAATAATCCAATATATCCAATTGAATCAGCTTAATGTGATGATTTCTCCGATTTTCATCTCGTAATATCTCATGAAAACATTCAATCAATTTGTTCTTCATTCTTTCACTATATCACAGATATCACTTATCATTAATATTTTCTAATAATTATATATTCTTGAATTTTGTAAGCAAGAAAAACAAATAAAAGAATAGAAAACAAAAATGAATGGACAAAAAAGATAATTAGGAAAGAACTATCTTCCTCTCATCAAGGTGCATGTGAAAATTCATATATCCAGTCTTGATCACATGCACCTTAATGAGCATGTAGAATTTGCTCATTCACCGTTAGATATAGGCTTATTATAATCCTAAGGTGAAGATTATAATAAGCCTAAATCTTCACCTTAGGATTATAATAACCCTAAATCTAACGGTGAATTAGCAAATTCTACATGCTCATTAAGGTGCATGTGATCAAGACTATGTTAAGATGTAAGCATATAAATAGGAGAGTGGAAATATTTTTTGCCCATTAATTAAAATTTTTATTTTTTCCTAATGAAGTATTAAGTCCACTCAGTACCAAAAAAAACGTTTCATAATTAATATGTGAAATTAATTCTATTAATTAGAATTATTATGCTCAACATTTGAGAATTTGAAGAGATTCAAATAATAACTTTTTTTAATTAATATTTTCCAACAACTTGTCATATGACCATGTTTCATTTTCATATGTTAAAAACTCTTGAAATACTAACAATTTTGTACAAACCATAATATAATAGTTAAAAACTATATATGCTAATATTGCAAAAGCAATTATCTCAATATCACATAATTAATGTACATTTTTAGGATTTTGAGCATCAAAATTTATTTTTATTTACCTTCATTTTGAATTCGTATCTAGCATAATCCAAATTCTTCAAAAATAAACATCTTATCAAGTGAATTAGACGCTTACAATCTCTTTGTCTAAAGAATTGAGAAAAAATAACTTTTTGATAATAATAATAATAATAATATGACATAATTTATAATTGAAATAAACTTCATTGTAAGTATAATATTTCAATATCTCTTTAATAGTTTATTCAATATGTCTCAAACTTCAATGAACAACTATTGTGTGAAACTTTATATCTATTTGTATCAAAATGCATAAAAAAAATACAATCCATATCAGTTAGATAAACTTAAACTAAAAAAATGAGTGGATTTCAACAGGTTTTGAATTAGAAAAATTAATCTAACTTCAATTAAAGCTAAAATTTGAATTCATATAAAGCCGAAAAATCTAAATTTAGTTACAGTTAACAATCGAAACGATAACACCTAGCAACATATACTAAAAAAGAATGCAAATATACAAAATCTTTATTTTAGTCATTTTGAAAAAAAAAGACAAATAAAAAATAAAACATGGATAAGGTAGCGGGAGGTATGGAATCTGGGTAACGATAGAAATGGAATTTCATCTCTGAAAGATGAAACTATAACAACTATTGTTTAATAAAAATAAAACAATAACACAATTGAGAACAAAAATAACTACAACATATGAAAAAAAAGCAAATAATTACCTTGAGAAACGTAAGAATTTCTTGTGATTTTTGACACTTTTGTGTTTTCCGATTTTAGTTGTTCATGTATCTTCTATTTCTATCGGATTTCTTCAATTGGAGATATCAGTTAAAAAAATACAAATAAAAAAGAAAAACATGGATAAGGTAGCGAGAGGTATAGAACCTGGGTAACGACAGAAATGGATCTGAAAGATGAAACCATAACAACTATTGCTTAATAAAAATAAAACAACAACACAATTGAGAACAAAATAACTACAACATATGAAAAAAATCGAATAATTACCTTCAGAAATATAATAATATCTATCATGACCAATGAATATGATGGCGGAATACTACATATCATGCTTTATATAAAAGTTTATTTGTGACTTTTGGATTTCCTTTGCTTTGTGTTTTTTCATCTTCCCGTAACTCTTACTTTCTTTTATTACTTTAATTAATGGGCTAGTAATTGTTTAATTTATTATAAATATAATTCTGTTATTTTTTTATTAATTAAATCTTTTTAATCTTGATTTTTTACTACGTTGACAACTCATCAAAAAGGCCTCTAAAACACTTCTCCTTATTTCTCTCTGCTTTGTGATTTTTGACACTTTTGTGTTTTCCGATTTTAGTTGTTCATGCATCTTCTATTTCTATCGGATTTCTTCAATTGGAGATATCAGTTAAAAAAGAAAAACATGGATAAGGTAGTGAGAGGTATAGAACCTGGGTAACGACAGAAATTGATCTGAAAGATAAAACCATAACAACTACTGCTTAATAAAAATAAAACAACAACACAATTGAGAACAAAATAACTACAACATATGAAAAAAATCGAATAATTACCTTCAGAAATATAATACTATCTATAATGACCAATGAATATAATGGCGGAATACTACATATAATGCTTTATATAGAAGTTTATTTGTGACTTTTGTATTTCCTTTGCTTTGTGTTTTTTCATCTTCCCGTAACTCTTACTTTCTTTTATTATTTTAAGTAATTGGCTAGTAATTGTTTAATTTATTATAAATATAATTATGTTATTTTTTATTAATTAAATCTTTTTAATCTTGATTTTTTACTACGTTGACAACTCATCAAAAAGGCATCTAAAACACTTATCCTTATTTCTCTCTGCTTCTGCTATTATATATAGTATAGATAGATACCTATACAAGAGAATAATCAATTAAAACAATTAGTTTCGGTTAATTATTGTCGATTAAGTTCAGAATAAAAAAACGGTTTTGATATATGCAGCCTTTAGGGCTGCATATAAGCATTAAATATAATAGGATATTCTTTTGTATTTTCAAGATATATATTTATTATGCATTGAACTTTTAAATACACCCAAAATCATTAAATGCAATCATAAATTCTTTTATATTTTCTATTTCTGCATTAATTTTTTATATTTTATTTTTTCAAAAGATATCTGAATTTATTATTTCGACAGATTATTTGTAACTGTGTAGTAACAGAATAAAAGTGCAGATTTACTCGTAACTATGAATTTGTGCAACTTTACCCCTAACAATGTCAAGAAAATTCAATTTTATCCTTACACAACAGAAAATTTGAACTTACTGATTTGACAGTTATTTGAGTATCACATCAGATATTCCAAGGAAGTTCGTCGATAAAATAAAGCAGTTAATTGTATTTTGATGGGTTGTATGCAGTTTTTTGTGTGTAAATTTTATCTGTCAGACTTAATCATTTTGACAGGTTATTCGTAACTGTGTTATTTCGACGAGTTATTTGTAACTTTTATTCTGTTACTAACACAGTTACAAATAACCTGTCGAAATAATAAATGCAGATATCTTTTCAAAAAATAAAAAATAAAAAATTAATGCAGATATAGAAAATTTAAAAGAATTTATGATTGCATTAAATGATTTTTGGTGTATTTAGAAGTTCAATGCATAATAAATATACATCTTGAAAATACAAAAAAAAAATATTCCATTGTATTTAATGCTTATATGCAGCCCTAAGGGCTGCATATATCAAAATCGATAAAAAAAATTGCTTTGACTCATGTTAATTATTATTAATTAAGTTTAGAATAATTTGGAGTCCAGACAATGTTAATATGATTCAAAGTTGAGTGTTTTTTTCCAATTAACCATAATAAGAATTTGTTGTTTGACTCTTACAATACTTATTTTTTGAGCACTTAATTTTCAGCACTTATTTTCAGTTTTATCAAACAGCACCTAGCTCACATTACTCTCAACCTGAATTTAGTAGAATAAATATTATAGTGATAATACATCTAAGAATGAATATTATAATGATATTACAATAGCTCACATTATAATACCTTATGTTCTTCATTAATTATTATACTACAATTAGTAGTAAGCAGGCTTGTTTGGTAAAACACTTAATTACTTAAATTAAAATATTAAGCACTTATTTAATTTAAGTGTGTTTGATAACGTTGTTTCTCCACCGCTTAAATTAGTTAATTAAGTTAAAAATCACTTATTTTAATAAGTCAAAATATTTAACTTAACATTTTAAGTTAAACATTATCAACGAATATTTTTATAAATTCATATAATTCAATATTTTCAGTACTTATAATATTCAACACTTAAAATTCAGTACTTATTTTTTCAGTACTTAATTTTCAGTTTTATCAAACAGCACAATGTCTTTGGTTCCCGGTTTCTTAAAATGAGTTCTATATAAATATTTTTTTATAAATATATAATCGGTTGTATATAAATTGTGCTAATTATAGTTTTTTTTTATCCTTTTTAAGGTTCTATCTTTTGGTGGTTCTTGCGTTTCCATCGATTGTGTGCTCTTTAATACTTGACTAGTGCTTCTTTCTTAAAGACATTATTTACATCAAAGGGACTGTAAATCTGTACCACAATATTTCAACCAAATTCTTATAATACTTAAAGATTGCTTTATTTATTATATATACAAGCTAGCAACAAGGAGATGATGAATTTTGATAAAAAAAAATCACGGATTCAGATAATATTCATTTATTAATCAATTAACTTAACTAAAAAAATTTAATAATTTTTTTTTCTTCATTTGAAGCTTAGTCACCGAAATTAATAATTAACATAAGGAATCTTTTAAATTCTTAATTACGTTTTTCAAATTCATTTCTCCAAATTATCAAACCATATACTATTATTAACCAAATAAACTCAAATTCATCTATAACTAAAATCAAATTATATATATATAAATTATAAAATGAAATTTACTTATAAATATATATATATATATATCACTACAAAAAAATGGTCTATTACGACGCTGAAATTTATAGTTTAACGATGATTTCCA
Organism: Euphorbia lathyris; assembly: GCF_963576675.1. NCBI lineage: Eukaryota > Viridiplantae > Streptophyta > Magnoliopsida > Malpighiales > Euphorbiaceae > Euphorbia > Euphorbia lathyris. The sequence goes on along the minus strand of NC_088917.1, from coordinate 2,989,054 downwards.
ACGTCTCTAAATGCTTACCCACGCTTTTTCAAGTGTCTTCACAAGTGTCGTTAAATCGCGTGTCGTTAAATTTAACAACGCATAAAACTTGTGTAGGTAAATTAGATCCGACGACATTTTGCATAGAAACGTCGTCATGTTGCCAACGATTATATTTTAAACGTCATAATTTTTTTCCAATTTCTTTATATTTAATTTATGAAATTTACACTACATTTTAATGAAGCGTTGTAATTTTGACGGCACATAAATATTCATAACGTCTTAAACACGTTAATGTTTCAATTTAAAAGCGTCTCCATATTTACAACATTAAATTATATAATCGACTATATTTGTTAGATGAAAGTCTATTATATTAATCTTATTTTCTAACGTCCCTAAGATTATGACACTTCAATATGTGTTCTTTACATTCCAAGTGAAATTTCTTTAATAAAAAATTGATGTTATTATTATTATTAAATATTTGTATACGAAAAAATATATAAAAAATCTAAAATGGAACATTGGCAGAAAAAGAAATATACTTGAACAATTACACAACATCTGAATGTCAATAAAAACAACAACATTTTATTAAACTACTTTAAACTAAAAAAAAAAGTACACATAAAAAACTTACAAAGATCCTAAATATTGAAAATGAAACAAAAAAATACACATTCAAGTACAGTACCAATTTACAAATAACAAAATCCGGAGCTTCAGCCAGCAACATCATAATTCGGTTCTTCAATTTTTTATCTGTCACCTAAAAACTAAAATAGAAAGCCAAACATAGAGTCTATTGCTTCAAACTGAAGTGTCCGCGGTAGAGTCTATTGCTTCAACCTTTTGTCGAGCCAAATACTTTTTTCGCCGCTATGACTAAAATGAGATAAACACGTACCCATTCATCTATTACACGACCTTCCCCAGTTTCAGGTGGAGCTTTCTTCGGGCTTCTGTAGCATTACCTCAAAGATCATTCATTATCCTGGACTATAAAAAAAAAAGTGAAATACATATACATAATAACTCATAGGACTAGGATGCTGCTCATCCAAAAAGAAAACCCTTGGTATTCATTCAACTGTTACCGGTCTTTTTTATCTGCTGTACAAAAACATCTTGATTCCTGATTCTCACATTTTTAAAATTGGAAGTGAAATTGAAAGAGGAATCAAATTTTGTGTTACAAGCGACAAGATATAGAGAGAGATAGAGATCCAAACCATGAGGAGAAGAGGTGGCCATACATGGAAGATGGATGAGAAGTAAAAGGAAGAGAATTCAACAGACTAAGAGAGAGAGGGAGAAAATGCTAGACGGTTGAGTAATATTTGGTTAGTTAGTAATATTTGTTGGGGTAATTAGATTTTCTTTTGATAAATGGGTTGTGGATCACGATTTAACCCACTACTAATTTAGTTTAATTTTCTTTTTCATATTTTTTATGTAATTATTTTTTATTTATATACATAAAGAGAGAAGAGGGTCTTTATATATTTTTATAGAAAAATAATAACTATATATCGTTTAAGAAAATGAGAAATAAATTTTCTATCTAAAAATATAAAAAAATAATCAAATATAGGGACATTTTTATTGACACAAATTAATATTTTAAAAAACTATCAACAAAAATTTAAAAGTGACATTAAGTGATCATTAAAAACGACACAAATAAAAAAATGTGATTGAATTTTTAAATAGAAGGACAAAAATAAAAAGTGTCTTCAAATTTAATACTTTTGGAACAGTTTTTATCGACACAAAATATAGACTGTATTTAAAAAGTTTTTATTCAAATTTGTACTTATAATCTTAAAAATAGCAACAAAAAATTAAAAACGTCATTAAGTGATTATAAAATACGACATACATAGAAAAACGTGGTTGAATTTTTAAATATGAGGACAAATACTAAAAAAATACTAGGACACTTTTTATCGTCTCAAAACCTAAACTGTTTATAAATTAAAAAAATACCAACACTTTTTTCTAAATGTGTAGCTAAATTTTTAAAAATGCCAACAAAAAACTCAAAGTCTCAGTAAGTGATTATAAAAGACAACACAAAATTAAAAAAAACGTGGTTGAATTTTCAGGTACGGGGATAAAAGAATAAAAATATATTCAAATAAAAACTATCGAGACACTTTCTCACAACGCAACTTCTAAACCGTCTTTAATTTAAAAAAACATTGACACATTTTTTAAAAGCGTAGTTAATTTTTTTTAAAATGCCTTCAGATAATAAAAAGTGTTATTAAGTGATAATAAAACCGACACAAATACAAAAGCGTGGTTAAATTTAAAAATATTAAGACACATGCTGAAAATCGTGACTAAAAAAGTGTCGTAATAGTCCATTTTTCTTGTAGTGTATATATATATATATATATATATATATATATATATATATATGGAGGAGTTCTCAATGGTGACTCTCCACCCATGGGGACTAATTAGGTAACCTGCTATAGCAGGTTACCAAGTTACCTAGATGCATATGTCTCTCTCCATGATAAATACTATTACGTTCTTTAATAAAGGTTTCTCTCACCACAATAAATTCTTCTTCTTCACCATCCATCGATATGGCTATGGTGTCTGGTTCTTTAATAATTCGAGTATTAATCTTACTCATGGATACTAAATCCATTTCTTTCTTTACGGTCTTTTTATGTTAATTTTTCCGGTTGATTTGAGATCCATATCGTTATAATTAATACATATCCCTCTTGTTAATTTTTTCTGGCTGATTCGAAATCCATATCGTTAAATTTTTCTGGTTCGAAATACATATGGAAGGTATTTCGATTTCATTTGATCTTTATCATTGATTTATAAATCGATTTTGGATTCCGATTTTGACCGATATTTATATTTCTGATTTCATTCATGTCCTTATGGGTTTAAGTTGATTTATATAATTCTGTAGTCGATTAATTTCTGATTTGGGATATACAAGTAGAATTGGAAATTTGGAATTGGAGTATGATCAAGAAGATGTCTACATGGAAGTGATAAAACTATGGATATATGAAGGTGTGGATGCTTCAATTATGTGAACTGCAACAATTTGTAACCAGGAATATGATCAAGAAGATGTATGCATATTTTGCAGAAATTTGAAACATAAGTAAGAAGAAGATGTCTTCTTATGCAATACATATCAAAAGCGTATAACTATTACTAAAATCTATACTATTTAGACTTGTAATCTCCTTATGTAATATGTCTAACTCAATTGTTCACAATTATTTCTAACTCCAGTATGAGTTGAAAATTGTTTAATTAAATGAAAATATAACAACCACGAGATATAACATTGTAGATCTTATGTTGTAACTAAAAAATAACAACCATGACATATAACATTGTTAAATTATGTTGTAACTAATATTAAATGAGCAATAAAAAGGTACAAAAAGTTAATAATAACATTTGATGAACTAATCAATGGCTATAAGAGTTCTCTCCTGAATCGTCTTGCTTAAATTTATGACAATTCCTTGAATCATGACCAGTCCGACCACACGTTTTACAATGGTTAGGAGTACTTCTTTTTCTTTTGGTCTGGCCTTTGTTTTGGGGATTTGATGAAGAAGCAACCTTCTTTGATTTAAGCGCCGTAGCATTGGTAGGTCGACCCTTTGGTTTGCTAAGATTGGAGTCCAAAACATCATCATGAAACGTTCCTTCAGCATTTTGACGATGTTGGCTGTCGTCCTCTGAGGGGTATTTGTACAATTCCACATTCAAATCAGTTATAACTTTCATAGCCCGTTCAAAAGATTCGTCTGATCTTGAAGCAAGGTATGAAGTTATACCACAATTCTTTGATAGTGTTCCGTACCTCAAATTTCTAGCTGATTCTGGATGAGGGTACTTTCTTTCCGAATGGTTGTTTAAATAATCAAAATGTTTAGCATCTTTCAGCCAACGATGATTCACCAAACATTCAGGGAAATTCAGTATCTCCAAATTCTTCATACAAGCAAAAACATGTCTGCATGGAATTCCTTTCGTCTCAAATGAATAGCAATCGCATTGGACTTTTGCTCGATCATCGGAAATCCTAACCGTGCGCTTTGCCCCTTTACTCCCGAATGTTTTTAACTTACAAACAGTTTGATTCTCCTCACGGGCAATGATGGTAATATATTTGTCTGAGCGTTGCATCTCCCGCTTTATCCTTTTATAAATTTCCCTCGTGAAAATTGAAGAAACATCATCCTCCACACTTGGCATCGAAGTTTGGTTGGGCAATGTTTCGGTCATATTGGTTATGTAGTGCTCTTCCATCTCGTTGAAGTGCAAAATTGACAGAGATAACTCAAAATGTCTGAAGAACTTCCACAATGATACTCTGTTATCCAAGTCTTTTTTCAACAAAGAGTTCATTGACTCGCATCGGCCCGTAGCTTTTGCACCGCCAAAATAATGACCACGAAGAAAAGTGTCTGCCCATTGCTTTCTTGTTGCATATTGTGCCTCTATCCATGCATTATCTTCCAAATTGTATCCTTCTACCATCTCATTCCATTTAATCTCCCATTCGGCCTCTTCGTAGTATCTAGTATGTTACAAAAAAATATAAACGACTTAATCAGTATTGAAATCAGTAATTAAATTAGTATCTAAGGGATCGTAAACTTAAAACCATATATACAATTTATTACCTGAAAATAAACTTTCTAAATTCTGTATTGAAACCTGAGGCTTTAATATGTGCAACTGCATTTTTCAATATGTGCCACGAGCAAATACGACGTGGAATTCCCGACATTATAGATTCTAGTGCCTTACTCATTGATCTGCAACCGTCCGTTAGCACTGTATTCGGCATCTTGCCATCCATACACCCTAAAAATGTTTCCAATAGCCAAACATAATTTTCCGCTGTCTCATCTTGGAGGAGTGCAGCTCTAAACACACATGTCTTGTCATGATTGTTTGATCCAAGTAGAATAACCAAAGGTTTTCCGTACCTGCAAGGCGTATTATGAATCAGATACAAAGAAGAGATCCAATAATAAAAACTTATTAGATTTTATTGTAAATAAAAAAGGGGTTATGAAAACATACTTGTTAGTCTTGTACGTAGCATCAAAAGACAAACAATCGCCAAACAATTTGTAATCGATTTGGCAACTCCCTTCAGACCAGAATAAATTTCTTAGTCGTTTATCCTCATCTACTTCGAACTTGTAGAAAAACTTATCATCTAATCCTTTTTTTGATTCAAGTAAACACATAGCTCTATTTGTGTCCGTATCATCCAAATTTGAATTATCTTTTGCAATTGCCCTGTACAGGTCTTTTTTCAGGAATCCTACATCTTTCCAATGACCAGTTTGTTCTACAAAGTAATTGTAACATTGAAATGTATTAATTCCGGCTCTTTTCATTGAAAATGCATGCTCCTTGGTAGAATCATCAATTTTTCTGTGAGACCTCAGAAATATTTTTTCGCTCTCTTCTGCTAGTTTGTGTGTATGGTTAGTCTCGAAGCATTTAACTATCCAATTTTTTTCTTTTTTATCCATATTAATTCTGAACTGCGCTTCACACATCAATCTTGTTACAGGACGTAATTCCCGAGTCCTATTTTCTGTATTACAATATTTTGCTTCTCGTTTACCTTCGCAAGAGCAAACCCAACTTCTAACAATTATATCATTGTTTTTGTCTTTCCTTTTTAACTTTTTCCTAACACTAAATCCCACAAGCTTTGCATATAACGTGTAAAAAGATTCAGCTTGGTTAACACTTACAAATCTTTTATTATCGAAGTTCGATAACTGTATGTTCATTGGATCTTTGTGGATTTGCAGAAAAGCAAGGAGGCTGTTCCATTCTGCAATATCTGGTTCGATCCATTTTCCATCATCCCCAGTTTCTACAATCAACTCATCTTCGATGACCTCGGTTGTCCCTTCCTCATGTCTTCCCTCAGCGTCTTCATAATCAACAGGCTGTTTAGAGCTCTCCATATCCTTTAAACAATGGCAGTTCTTTGAATTCTTTGAGATATGAAAACAATGGTAGTGGAAGTGAAATTTGTTGATAATATGTTTACAGTAATCCGATATAGGGTTGTGTTTAATTTAAATTGAAATTTTCGTATCCCCAACGATAATAATGGACAGTTTAGTCAAGATTAATTACTTTTTGTAACCCCCAAAACACCTTTATTTTTAGATTATGTAGAATCCTTACAATGAATTGAATTGGAAGAGTTGGTTTGGACGTTTCATTTAAAATAGAGAGGTTGGTGTTTTGAACCCCAAAAATCTCATTTTTATTTTTTGAGTAATTTATATTTGTTTAAACTTATAATTTTTAGTGAGAATATGAAATATTAATCACTCCCTATTTATATTTTTTTGAACTTATAATTTTTAAAAAGAATATGAAATATTAGTCCCACCCTTTGGTACTATATGATTGAATATGAAATATTAATCACTCCCTTTGGTACTATATGATTGAACTTCACTTTTTAAAAATGATATGAAATAGTAATCCATCCATTTGGTATTATATGACGTTTTAGAAATATTAATTTGTGTTTTTTTACATGTTGTTTTGTATAAAATTAATGTGGTAAATTATTCATGTTATTAGTATCACTAATATTGTATTAGCATAACGAAAAGAACGGAGCAAGTCGTTACAATGTTTATGTTAAATATTTTTAATTATCAAATAAGTGCAATTATTCTAACATAATTGAATTATTTAAGTATTAGAGAATTAAGAATTGGCAATTTGTGAAGCATTAAGGATAAATATTAACAACAACAAAAAAAAATAATACATATATCAAAATGATTCTAATGATACGTACAACCAATTAATCCGCACGTAGTAATTCGTTCACAATAGTTTTCAAAAAAACACAATAACGATTGTAATTCAAATAAATGATTGTACTTTTTCTAATAGTTCGGTTTTTATCTTATTGTAGTCGGACTTCGCAATCCACCAAGCTATTCGACACCTTTCTTTATTAGAATTGAACTACAAAACAAACGGAAGAAAAATATAATTAATAAAGTGTAATGTATGTACTAAAAAAAACTGAATTCTCAATTGATATTATAAATATTACCTGAAAAGTGCTTGAATCAAACTGACAATGCTTGATCATAAATAAAATGACAAACACTCCACAGTCGAAATTATTTGGTTGTCTAGGAACATTTTTTCCACGGACAACTTTAAAGCTAGCGAAGTTGTAATCTGCGGGTTTGCTTTTTAGTTGTTCCTTAAAGCCCATGTCTAAAGCACGTAACTGCATTTATTCATATACATTATTTTATATCAAGATAATAATTGTTTTGTGAACTGGAGTAGCATTAAAAAAACAAATAAAACTTACAATGTCAACAATCAAATTCTTTTGAAATATTGGTCTATCGGGAAGAGCCAACGAATCCCAAACTTCTACTACTCTCTTGTCTATTAAAATTCGGGCTAGAATGAAGTGACTGCTATGTAAAATAGGGATATAAATCTGAAAGACGTCTTCAACATTAGAATTTGAGCATTAGAATTATATACAAAACTTGAAGTTATTTCTATCTAGATGCTTACTTCATTGCATTCGTGAAGTTCCCCCATGTAGCGCTCGAAATATTTCAAACGTTCCCATGTTTTGGACAATGGTATATTGTAATTAGGCAAGTGTGGTTGCTGTGTTTGGAGAAATATAAAAGGTTGGTACTCACAATGACATATAAGTGTATCAAAACAAAAATTATAAAAAAAAAGTCTACCGTAATTCTTGCCGGTAGATACTAGTTTCTTTTTCCACCTTTTCCTGCTGTTGACCTTGCATGGTCCGTCAATAATGACGACACCATTGTAACAACCAGTTAATATGTAAAAAGATCAACACCATATATTATATTCAATATTTTAGAGTTACAAAAAAAAAAAGTGTTCAATATTTTAGATATTTATTTACAAATAATACCTCCAATTCTAATTCTTCATTTGGTCCAAGAAAACGAAAATCATACCGACGTAGTGAACAATTATCGGTTTGAGCTATAACTTCGATGTATTAGATGAAATACAATCGTTTTTTTTAGAAAACAATAACAACTCCAACAATTAATGTAAAGAGAAATTTCAAAAAGAGTTTTAAAATTATACCTGGAACTTGCATTTGAGAAAATGTATTCCAACAAAGGTATTTCTTTAGGAGATGGTATTTGTTTTAACTTAAATTCTGAAAATGTTACCGCTCTAGGAACTTCTGTCGATATATTGTTGTTCACAGGTTCATTAGTAACTCCATATATTTGAGAACCACATCTTGTACAAAGTAATTCTTTCTTACAGTTACTTGTACCTTGGATTCGCCTATTTGAAGGTGACACCCTCCTTTCAACTGAACTTTGCCATTTCTTATCACTGCCCGTTTTCGAATTCTAACAAATAGGTTTGTATGGATTATGTGGATGAATAAGTCTGAATCTATATGTTTTGGTATTGTATAGAGTTTGATTCCTTGTTATTTTAAAAATAAGAAGGTTTTAATTGATAAAGTATTGATTGAATAAAAAAAGTGCACACCTTCCTATATATGAGTTAAATACAGCCCTTTTTTTTAAAAAAATGTGACTCTTCGTTTTTTATGTTTATAATTTGGGAATAAAAAAAACGAATAGTATTTGAAAATTGGTGTACAGCTTTATAAATATTCACACTTACCGAAAAGAAGGCGTCTTCTAGTGCATTTATGGCACACAAAAAAACAGCATTCATAAAATAATGTTCAGTCAAAATAGAAGATATTATTTGGAAAAAAATATTTGATAAACGAGTGACTCGAACTCGTGATCTCACATGTTGTGAGATTATGTATTAACAGCTAAAATGGGAACAATTACTGTTCAAGTTTCATTGAATAATAATAAAGATAAGATACAATACTACATATAAAACACAATTGAAACAAAGTAATGTAATTAAGTTTAAGATAATATAATTAGTGTTTGGATTTTTAACATTAATGTAACATACTAAAAACCACAGGGTTTCTCAGCTCGTTATTTGAACAATTGTTTTAATGCCACGTTGCCTTATCATGACCTAACTTCGTCGGACATAACGTATCGTAACGCGACTAATTAATTAATAAAAAGGTTACTCTCATAATATTTTATATTTTGAGCTCTCAGCTTGGTATTTGAACGATTATGTTATGTAATTATTCAATTAGCCATTTATTTAATAATATTTTTTTATTTTAAGGTCACGTAACCTTATCGTAACCCAAACACATTCGGACGTAACATATCATAAGAATACAATTCACAAAAAATTAGGGTTTTATTAAATTATAAATATTTGGATTTATTTTGCTTATTATATAAATTAATTAGTGTGACTACTTGCTCCCTTATATAAATAATGATCTCAATAATACTCATATGGTTTCTCAGCTCGTTAGTTGAATGATTATGTTCTGTAATTATTCAATCAGCCCTTTATTTAATAATTTTTTTTAATTTTAAGGTCACGTAATCTTATGGTAACCCAGACGCATTCGGACGTAACATATCATAAGAATCAGGCCTAATACACAAATAACCCCTTGAACTTGTTCAAATGCTGCAACTGCCCCCTCCAACTTTCAATTGTAACAACTTACCCATCAAACTTGTTCAATTGTAAAACATAACCCCTCAAACTTGTCCAATTGTAAAATATAACCCCAAATTGCTGACATGGACCGCAATTGAAGAAACACGTGAAATACAAAATTAGAAACGCTCGTGAAGTGTGATAATCAGATCTTTGGCGTGATACGAATCCGGGAAAACGTTTTTACGGTTTCTTCAAGTACGAGGTAAAAAAATTTCCAATTTGGGGTTATGTTTTATAATTGGACAAGTTTAAGGGGTAAGTTGTTACAATTGAAAGTTGAGGGGGGAAGTTGCAACATTTGGACAAGTTCAGGGGGTTATTTGTGTATTAGGTCTAAGAATTATAGTAACAATTCACAAACAATTACGGTTTTTTTTTTGGTAGAAAACAATTAGGGTTTTATTAACTTATAAATATTTGGATTTCTTTACCTTAAATCCGAATCCACAATATAGATAAATAAATACAGCTTGGATTTCACAAATACATTAGAAGGCGTCTTCTAATTGGCCAGCTATTACAATATTAAATTTGCAATGCATTTAATGCAATGCCACATTAATCATAGTCATAAATGTCTTTATGTATTTAATGCTATGTTTTACTCACTAGTATTGATTTTTCCAATCAAGACATACAAGGCATACGTATTTTCTTAAGGATTAAAATGGAAGAAAACTGAGCAAAATTATTTGCAAAAAATGGGACTCGAAACAGTGACCTAAGGATTCGTAAGGGGATGTTTTACCAACAGATCTATGAATAATTACTATCACATAAGTCACGCGAATTTTATAGAACAGGAAAACAACTTCATACATACAATAAGAAATATGCTAGGTTTAATCAATTACTATTATTAATTCATATCGTATCTTATATTAAAAAAAGTTGAATACATCTTTGACAATATAGAATTTTTAAATTTAATCAAAATCATTAAACTAAAAATTTGCTTAAAAGGGGAATCGAACACGTGACTATAAGATTGAAGGGGAGTCGCTTCACCAACAGGACAATGAGCTATTACTGTTACTGTATGACACCGAGTTATCTAAGAGCATGCTTAGTGCAAAGTAACAAAACTAGTTAATTTGTACCTACACATCATCAAAAATAACACTCTAAAGTTACATACCATTATAATACATTGTTGTTTCAATGTTTAGTAGACCCCACTTGTCATGGAACACTCTATATTTACTTAATTAACACATATATATTTAATTCAATACTAATTATTAATACAAAAAATATTTATCTAATGTAATAATTAATTCAATACGAATTATTATTTTAATAAAATTAAATAATTAAATAAATTATTATCATGAAATAAATTAAAATTATTGTATGACTAATTATTTATTAAATTATTAAATAGACTTATAGATTTTGTAGAATTATTAATTTAGGCTCCACGTATAAAGTAGTACAAATATAAACTTAACGTTTAAAAAATACCTATCAATCTAAATCTCGATAAAAAAAATGTGACACATTATTCATATTAACATTCTATAATTCATGTAATCAATCATTTATCTAATAATTTATATATATTTTTTTTAATTTGATGTCATGAAGCCTTATTGTAACCTAACGTCGTATGACTTAACGTACTGCAATGTACAACTTAAGTAATTATCACGATCTCAATACATAAGTCACAAGGGTTTCTCAGCTCGTTATCTGAACGATTACGTTCTATAATTCATGTAATCAATCATTTATCTAATAATTTATATATATTTTTTTTTAATTTGATGTCATGAAGCCTTATTGTAACCTAACGTCGTCTGACTTAACGTACTGTCATATACAACTTAAGTAATTATCACGATCTCAATACATAAGTCCCCAGGGTTTCTCAGCTCGTTGCCTGAACGATTACGTTCTATAATTCATTTAATCAATCATTTATCTAATAATTTATATATTTTTTTAAATTTGATGTCATGAAGCCTTATTGTAACGTAACGTCATCTGATTTAACGTACTGTAATGTACAACTTAAGTAATTATCTCTCAATACATAAGTCCCCAGGGTTTCTCAGCTCGTTATCTGAACGATTACGTTCTATAATTCATTTAATCAATCATTTATCTAATAATTTATATATTTTTTAAATTTGATGTCATGAAGCCTTATTGTAACCTAACGTCGTCTGACTTAACGTACTGTAATGTACAACTGAAGCAATTATCACGATCTCAATACATAAGTCCTCAAGGTTTCTCAGCTCGTTATCTGAACGATTACGTTCTATAATTCATTTAATCAATCATTTATCTAATAATTTATATATTTTTCTTTAATTTGATGTCATGAAGCCTTATTGTAACCAAACGTCGTCTGACTTAACGTACTGTAATGTACAACTTAAGTAAGTATCACGATCTCAATACATAAGTCCTCAAGGTTTCTCAGCTCGTTATCTAAACGATTATGTTCTATAATTCATTTAATCAATCATTTATCTAATAATTTATATATTTTTTTTGAAATTTGATGTCATGAAGCCTTATTGTAACCAAACGTCGTCTGACTTAACGTACTATAATATACAACTTAAGCAATTATCACGATCTCAATACATAAGTCCTCAAGGTTTCTCAGCTCGTTATCTGAACGATTACGTTCTATAATTCATGTAATCAATCATTTATCTAATAATTTATATATATTTTTTAAATTTGATGTCATTAAGCCTTATTGTAACCTAACGTCGTCTGACTTAACGTACTGTAATCTACAACTTAAGTAATTATCACGATCTCAATACATAAGTCCTCAAGGTTTCTCAGCTCGTTATCTGAACGATTACGTTCTATAATTCATGTAATCAATCATTTATCTAATAATTTATATATATTTTTTAAATTTGATGTCATTAAGCCTTATTGTAACCTAACGTCGTCTGACTTAACGTACTGTAATCTACAACTTAAGTAATTATCACGATCTCAATACATAAGTCCTCAAGGTTTTTCAGCTCGTTATCTGAACGATTACGTTCTATAATTCATTTAATCAATCATTTATCTAATAATTTATATTTTTTTAAAATTTGATGTCATGAAGCCTTATTGTAACCTAACGTCGTCTGACTTAACGTAATGTAATGTACAACTTAAGCAATTATCACGATCTCAATACATAAGTCCTCAAGGTTTCTCAGCTCGTTATCTGAACGATTACGTTCTATAATTCATTTAATCAATCATTTATCTAATAATTTATATATTTTTCTTTAATTTGATGTCTTGAAGCCTTATTGTAACCTAACGTCGTCTGACTTAACGTACTGTAATGTACAACTTAAGTAATTATCACGATCTCAATACATAAGTCCCCAGGGTTTCTCAGCTCGTTACCTGAACGATTACGTTCTATAATTCATTTAATCAATCATTTATCTAATAATTTATATATTTTTTTAAATTTGATGTCATGAAGCCTTATTATAACGTAACGTCATCTGATTTAACGTACTGTAATGTACAATTTAAGTAATTATCACGATCTCAATACATAAGTCCCCAGGGTTTCTCAGCTCGTTATCTGAACGATTACGTTCTATAATTCATTTAATCAATCATTTATCTAATAATTTATATTTTTTTTAAATTTGATGTCATGAAGCCTTATTGTAACCTAACGTCGTCTGACTTAACGTACTGTAATGTACAACTTAAGCAATTATCACGATCTCAATACATAAGTCCTCAAGGTTTCTCAGCTCGTTATCTGAACGATTACGTTCTATAATTCATTTAATCAATCATTTATATAATAATTTATATATTTTTCTTTAATTTGATGTCATGAAGCCTTATTGTAACCAAACGTCGTCTGACTTAACGTACTGTAATGTACAACTTAAGTAAGTATCACGATCTCAATACATAAGTCCTCAAGGTTTCTCAGCTCGTTATCTAAACGATTATGTTCTATAATTCATTTAATCAATCATTTATCTAATAATTTATATATTTTTTTTGAAATTTGATGTCATGAAGCCTTATTGTAACCAAACGTCGTCTGACTTAACGTACTGTAATGTACAACTTAAGCAATTATCACGATCTCAATACATAAGTCCTCAAGGTTTCTCAGCTCGTTATCTGAACGATTACGTTCTATAATTCATTTAATCAATCATTTATCTAATAATTTATATATATTTTTTAAATTTGATGTCATTAAGCCTTATTGTAACCTAACGTCGTCTGACTTAACGTACTGTAATGTACAACTTAAGCAATTATCACGATCTCAATACATAAGTCCTCAAGGTTTCTCAGCTCATTATCTGAACGATTACGTTCTATAATTCATTTAATCAATCATTTATATAATAATTTATATATTTTTCTTTAATTTGATGTCATGAAGCCTTATTGTAACCAAACATCGTCTGACTTAACGTACTGTAATGTACAAACTTAAGTAAGTATCACGATCTCAATACATAAGTCCTCAAGGTTTCTCAGCTCGTTATCTAAACGATTGTGTTCTATAATTCATTTAATCAATCATTTATCTAATAATTTATATTTTTTTTAAATTTGATGTCATGAAGCCTTATTGTAACCTAACGTCGTCTGACTTAACGTACTGTAATCTACAACTTAAGTAATTATCACGATCTCAATACATAAGTCCTCAAGGTTTCTCAGCTCGTTATCTAAACGATTATGTTCTATAATTCATTTAATCAATCATTTATCTAATAATTTATATATTTTTTTTAAATTTGATGTCATGAAGCCTTATTGTAACCTAACGTCGTCTGACTTAACGTACTGTAATCTACAACTTAAGTAATTATCACGATCTCAATACATAAGTCCCCAGGGTTTCTCAGCTCGTTATCTGAACGAGTACGTTCTATAATTCATTTAATCAATCATTTATCTAATAATTTATATTTTTTTTAAATTTGATGTCATGAAGCCTTATTGTAACCTAACGTCGTCTGACTTAACGTACTGTAATGTACAACTTAAGCAATTATCACAATCTCAATACATAAGTCCTCAAGGTTTCTCAGCTCGTTATCTGAACGATTACGTTCTATAATTCATTTAATCAATCATTTATATAATAATTTATATATTTTTCTTTAATTTGATGTCATGAAGCCTTATTGTAACCAAACATCGTCTGACTTAACGTACTGTAATGTACAAACTTAAGTAAGTATCACGATCTCAATACATAAGTCCTCAAGGTTTCTCAGCTCGTTATCTAAACGATTATGTTCTATAATTCATTTAATCAATCATTTATCTAATAATTTATATATTTTTTTTAAATTTGATGTCATGAAGCCTTATTGTAACCTAACGTCGTCTGACTTAACGTATTGTAATCTACAACTTAAGTAATTATCACGATCTCAATACATAAGTCCCCAGGGTTTCTCAGCTCGTTATCTGAACGATTACGTTCTATAATTCATTTAATCAATCATTTATCAAATAATTTATATTTTTTTAAAATTTGATGTCATGAATCCTTATTGTAACCTAACGTCGTCTGACTTAACGTACTGTAATGTACAACTTAAGCAATTATCACGATCTCAATACATAAGTCCTCAAGGTTTCTCAGCTCGTTATCTGAACGATTACGTTCTATAATTCATTTAATCAATCATTTATCTAATAATTTATATATTTTTCTTTAATTTGATGTCTTGAAGCCTTATTGTAACCTAACGTCGTCTGACTTAACGTACTGTAATGTACAACTTAAGTAATTATCACGATCTCAATACATAAGTCCCCAGGGTTTCTCAGCTCGTTACCTGAACGATTACGTTCTATAATTCATTTAATCAATCATTTATCTAATAATTTATATATTTTTTTAAATTTGATGTCATGAAGCCTTATTATAACGTAACGTCATCTGATTTAACGTACTGTAATGTACAATTTAAGTAATTATCACGATCTCAATACATAAGTCCCCAGGGTTTCTCAGCTCGTTATCTGAACGATTACGTTCTATAATTCATTTAATCAATCATTTATCTAATAATTTATATTTTTTTAAAATTTGATGTCATGAAGCCTTATTGTAACCTAACGTCGTCTGACTTAACGTACTGTAATGTACAACTTAAGCAATTATCACGATCTCAATACATAAGTCCTCAAGGTTTCTCAGCTCGTTATCTGAACGATTACGTTCTATAATTCATTTAATCAATCATTTATCTAATAATTTATATATTTTTCTTTAATTTGATGTCTTGAAGCCTTATTGTAACCTAACGTCGTCTGACTTAACGTACTGTAATGTACAACTTAAGTAATTATCACGATCTCAATACATAAGTCCCCAGGGTTTCTCAGCTCGTTACCTGAACGATTACGTTCTATAATTCATTTAATCAATCATTTATCTAATAATTTATATATTTTTTTAAATTTGATGTCATGAAGCCTTATTATAACGTAACGTCATCTGATTTAACGTACTGTAATGTACAATTTAAGTAATTATCACGATCTCAATACATAAGTCCCCAGGGTTTCTCAGCTCGTTATCTGAACGATTACGTTCTATAATTCATTTAATCAATCATTTATCTAATAATTATATTTTTTTAAAATTTGATGTCATGAAGCCTTATTATAACCTAACGTCGTCTGACTTAACGTACTGTAATGTACAACTTAAGCAATTATCACGATCTCAATACATAAGTCCTCAAGGTTTCTCAGCTCGTTATCTGAACGATTACGTTCTATAATTCATTTAATCAATCATTTATCTAATAATTTATATATTTTTCTTTAATTTGATGTCTTGAAGCCTTATTGTAACCTAACGTCGTCTGACTTAACGTATTGTAATGTACAACTTAAGTAATTATCACGATCTCAATACATAAGTCCCCAGGGTTTCTCAGCTCGTTACCTGAACGATTACGTTCTATAATTCATTTAATCAATCATTTATCTAATAATTTATATATTTTTTTAAATTTGATGTCATGAAGCCTTATTATAACGTAACGTCATCTGATTTAACGTACTGTAATGTACAATTTAAGTAATTATCACGATCTCAATACATAAGTCCCCAGGGTTTCTCAGCTCGTTATCTGAACGATTACGTTCTATAATTCATTTAATCAATCATTTATCTAATAATTTATATTTTTTTTAAATTTGATGTCATGAAGCCTTATTGTAACCTAACGTCGTCTGACTTAACGTACTGTAATGTACAACTTAAGCAATTATCACGATCTCAATACATAAGTCCTCAAGGTTTCTCAGCTCGTTATCTGAACGATTACGTTCTATAATTCATTTAATCAATCATTTATATAATAATTTATATATTTTTCTTTAATTTGATGTCATGAAGCCTTATTGTAACCAAACGTCGTCTGACTTAACGTACTGTAATGTACAACTTAAGTAAGTATCACGATCTCAATACATAAGTCCTCAAGGTTTCTCAGCTCGTTATCTAAACGATTATGTTCTATAATTCATTTAATCAATCATTTATCTAATAATTTATATATTTTTTTTGAAATTTGATGTCATGAAGCCTTATTGTAACCAAACGTCGTCTGACTTAACGTACTGTAATGTACAACTTAAGCAATTATCACGATCTCAATACATAAGTCCTCAAGGTTTCTCAGCTCGTTATCTGAACGATTACGTTCTATAATTCATTTAATCAATCATTTATCTAATAATTTATATATATTTTTTAAATTTGATGTCATTAAGCCTTATTGTAACCTAACGTCGTCTGACTTAACGTACTGTAATGTACAACTTAAGCAATTATCACGATCTCAATACATAAGTCCTCAAGGTTTCTCAGCTCATTATCTGAACGATTACGTTCTATAATTCATTTAATCAATCATTTATATAATAATTTATATATTTTTCTTTAATTTGATGTCATGAAGCCTTATTGTAACCAAACATCGTCTGACTTAACGTACTGTAATGTACAAACTTAAGTAAGTATCACGATCTCAATACATAAGTCCTCAAGGTTTCTCAGCTCGTTATCTAAACGATTGTGTTCTATAATTCATTTAATCAATCATTTATCTAATAATTTATATTTTTTTTAAATTTGATGTCATGAAGCCTTATTGTAACCTAACGTCGTCTGACTTAACGTACTGTAATCTACAACTTAAGTAATTATCACGATCTCAATACATAAGTCCTCAAGGTTTCTCAGCTCGTTATCTAAACGATTATGTTCTATAATTCATTTAATCAATCATTTATCTAATAATTTATATATTTTTTTTAAATTTGATGTCATGAAGCCTTATTGTAACCTAACGTCGTCTGACTTAACGTACTGTAATCTACAACTTAAGTAATTATCACGATCTCAATACATAAGTCCCCAGGGTTTCTCAGCTCGTTATCTGAACGAGTACGTTCTATAATTCATTTAATCAATCATTTATCTAATAATTTATATTTTTTTTAAATTTGATGTCATGAAGCCTTATTGTAACCTAACGTCGTCTGACTTAACGTACTGTAATGTACAACTTAAGCAATTATCACAATCTCAATACATAAGTCCTCAAGGTTTCTCAGCTCGTTATCTGAACGATTACGTTCTATAATTCATTTAATCAATCATTTATATAATAATTTATATATTTTTCTTTAATTTGATGTCATGAAGCCTTATTGTAACCAAACATCGTCTGACTTAACGTACTGTAATGTACAAACTTAAGTAAGTATCACGATCTCAATACATAAGTCCTCAAGGTTTCTCAGCTCGTTATCTAAACGATTATGTTCTATAATTCATTTAATCAATCATTTATCTAATAATTTATATATTTTTTTTAAATTTGATGTCATGAAGCCTTATTGTAACCTAACGTCGTCTGACTTAACGTATTGTAATCTACAACTTAAGTAATTATCACGATCTCAATACATAAGTCCCCAGGGTTTCTCAGCTCGTTATCTGAACGATTACGTTCTATAATTCATTTAATCAATCATTTATCTAATAATTTATATTTTTTTAAAATTTGATGTCATGAATCCTTATTGTAACCTAACGTCGTCTGACTTAACGTACTGTAATGTACAACTTAAGCAATTATCACGATCTCAATACATAAGTCCTCAAGGTTTCTCAGCTCGTTATCTGAACGATTACGTTCTATAATTCATTTAATCAATCATTTATCTAATAATTTATATATTTTTCTTTAATTTGATGTCTTGAAGCCTTATTGTAACCTAACGTCGTCTGACTTAACGTACTGTAATGTACAACTTAAGTAATTATCACGATCTCAATACATAAGTCCCCAGGGTTTCTCAGCTCGTTACCTGAACGATTACGTTCTATAATTCATTTAATCAATCATTTATCTAATAATTTATATATTTTTTTAAATTTGATGTCATGAAGCCTTATTATAACGTAACGTCATCTGATTTAACGTACTGTAATGTACAATTTAAGTAATTATCACGATCTCAATACATAAGTCCCCAGGGTTTCTCAGCTCGTTATCTGAACGATTACGTTCTATAATTCATTTAATCAATCATTTATCTAATAATTTATATTTTTTTAAAATTTGATGTCATGAAGCCTTATTGTAACCTAACGTCGTCTGACTTAACGTACTGTAATGTACAACTTAAGCAATTATCACGATCTCAATACATAAGTCCTCAAGGTTTCTCAGCTCGTTATCTGAACGATTACGTTCTATAATTCATTTAATCAATCATTTATCTAATAATTTATATATTTTTCTTTAATTTGATGTCTTGAAGCCTTATTGTAACCTAACGTCGTCTGACTTAACGTACTGTAATGTACAACTTAAGTAATTATCACGATCTCAATACATAAGTCCCCAGGGTTTCTCAGCTCGTTACCTGAACGATTACGTTCTATAATTCATTTAATCAATCATTTATCTAATAATTTATATATTTTTTTTAAATTTGATGTCATGAAGCCTTATTATAACGTAACGTCATCTGATTTAACGTACTGTAATGTACAACTTAAGCAATTATCACGATCTCAATACATAAGTCCTCAAGGTTTCTCAGCTCGTTATCTGAACGATTACGTTCTATAATTCATTTAATCAATCATTTATCTAATAATTTATATATATTTTTTAAATTTGATGTCATTAAGCCTTATTGTAACCTAACGTCGTCTGACTTAACGTACTGTAATCTACAACTTAAGTAATTATCACGATCTCAATACATAAGTCCCCAGGGTTTCTCAGCTCGTTATCTGAACGAGTACGTTCTATAATTCATTTAATCAATCATTTATCTAATAATTTATATTTTTTTTAAATTTGATGTCATGAAGCCTTATTGTAACCTAACGTCGTCTGACTTAACGTACTGTAATGTACAACTTAAGCAATTATCACGATCTCAATACATAAGTCCTCAAGGTTTCTCAGCTCGTTATCTGAACGATTATGTTCTATAATTCATTTAATCAATCATTTATCTAATAATTTATATATTTTTCTTTAATTTGATGTCTTGAAGCCTTATTGTAACCTAACGTCGTCTGACTTAACGTACTGTAATGTACAACTTAAGTAATTATCACGATCTCAATACATAAGTCCCCAGGGTTTCTCAGCTCGTTACCTGAACGATTACGTTCTATAATTCATTTAATCAATCATTTATCTAATAATTTATATATTTTTTTAAATTTGATGTCATGAAGCCTTATTATAACGTAACGTCATCTGATTTAACGTACTGTAATGTACAATTTAAGTAATTATCACGATCTCAATACATAAGTCCCCAGGGTTTCTCAGCTCGTTATCTGAACGATTACGTTCTATAATTCATTTAATCAATCATTTATCTAATAATTATATTTTTTTAAAATTTGATGTCATGAAGCCTCATTATAACCTAACGTCGTCTGACTTAACGTACTGTAATGTACAACTTAAGCAATTATCACGAACTCAATACATAAGTCCTCAAGGTTTCTCAGCTCGTTATCTGAACGATTACGTTCTATAATTCATTTAATCAATCATTTATCTAATAATTTATATATTTTTCTTTAATTTGATGTCTTGAAGCCTTATTGTAACCTAACGTCGTCTGACTTAACGTACTGTAATGTACAACTTAAGTAATTATCACTATCTCAATACATAAGTCCCCAAGGTTTCTCAGCTCGTTATCTGAACGATTACGTTCTATAATTCATTTAATCAATCATTTATCTAATAATTTATATATATTTTTTAAATTTGACGTCATTAAGCCTTATTGTAACCTAACATCGTCTGACTTAACGTACTGTAATCTACAACTTAAGTAATTATCACGATCTCAATACATAAGTCCTTAAGGTTTTTCAGCTCGTTATCTGAACGATTACGTTCTATAATTCATTTAATCAATCATTTATCTAATAATTTATATTTTTTTAAAATTTGATGTCATGAACCCTTAGTGTAACCTAACATCGTCTGACTTAACGTACTGTAATGTACAACTTAAGCAATTATCACGATCTCAATACATAAGTCCTCAAGGTTTCTCAGCTCGTTATCTCAACGATTATGTTCTATAATTCATTTAATCAATCATTTATCTAATAATTTATATATTTTTTTTGAAATTTGATGTCATGAAGCCTTATTGTAACCAAACGTCGTCTGACTTAACGTACTGTAATGTACAACTTAAGCAATTATCACGATCTCAATACATAAGTCCTCAAGGTTTCTCAGCTGGTTATCTGAACGATTACGTTCTATAATTCATTTAATCAATCATTTATCTAATAATTTATATATTTTTTTTAAATTTGATGTCATGAAGCCTTATTGTAACCTAACGTCGTCTGACTTAACGTATTGTAATCTACAACTTAAGTAATTATCACGATCTCAATACATAAGTCCCCAGGGTTTCTCAGCTCGTTATCTGAACGAGTACGTTCTATAATTCATTTAATCAATCATTTATCTAATAATTTATATTTTTTTTAAATTTGATGTCATGAAGCCTTATTGTAACCTAACGTCGTCTGACTTAACATACTGTAATGTACAGCTTAAGCAATTATCACGATCTCAATACATAAGTCCTCAAGGTTTCTCAGCTCGTTATCTGAACGATTACGTTCTATAATTCATTTAATCAATCATTTATATAATAATTTATATATTTTTCTTTAATTTGATGTCATGAAGCCTTATTGTAACCAAACGTCGTCTGACTTAACGTACTGTAATGTACAACTTAAGTAATTATCACTATCTCAATACATAAGTCCCCAGGGTTTCTCAGCTCGTTATCTGAACGATTACGTTCTATAATTCATTTAATCAATCATTTATCTAATAATTTATATTTTTTTAAAATTTGATGTCATGAACCCTTAGTGTAACCTAACATCGTCTGACTTAACGTACTGTAATGTACAACATAAGCAATTATCACGATCTCAATACATAAGTCCTCAAGGTTTCTCAGCTCGTTATCTCAACGATTATGTTCTATAATTCATTTAATCAATCATTTATCTAATAATTTATATATTTTTTTTGAAATTTGATGTCATGAAGCCTTATTGTAACCAAACGTCGTCTGACTTAACGTACTGTAATGTACAACTTAAGCAATTATCACGATCTCAATACATAAGTCCTCAAGGTTTCTCAGCTGGTTATCTGAACGATTACGTTCTATAATTCATTTAATCAATCATTTATCTAATAATTTATATATTTTTTTTAAATTTGATGTCATGAAGCCTTATTGTAACCTAACGTCGTCTGACTTAACGTATTGTAATCTACAACTTAAGTAATTATCACGATCTCAATACATAAGTCCCCAGGGTTTCTCAGCTCGTTATCTGAACGAGTACGTTCTATAATTCATTTAATCAATCATTTATCTAATAATTTATATTTTTTTTAAATTTGATGTCATGAAGCCTTATTGTAACCTAACGTCGTCTGACTTAACATACTGTAATGTACAGCTTAAGCAATTATCACGATCTCAATACATAAGTCCTCAAGGTTTCTCAGCTCGTTATCTGAACGATTACGTTCTATAATTCATTTAATCAATCATTTATATAATAATTTATATATTTTTCTTTAATTTGATGTCATGAAGCCTTATTGTAACCAAACGTCGTCTGACTTAACGTACTGTAATGTACAACTTAAGTAAGCATCACGATCTCAATACATAAGTCCTTAAGGTTTCTCAGCTCGTTATCTAAACGATTATGTTCTATAATTCATTTAATCAATCATTTATCTAATAATTTATATATTTTTTTTGAAATTTGATGTCATGAAGCCTTATTGTAACCAAACGTCGTCTGACTTAACGTACTGTAATGTACAACTTAAGCAATTATCACGATCTCAATACATAAGTCCTCAAGGTTTCTCAGCTCGTTATCTGAACGATTACGTTCTATAATTCATTTAATCAATCATTTATCTAATAATTTATATATATTTTTTAAATTTGACGTCATTAAGCCTTATTGTAACCTAACATCGTCTGACTTAACGTACTGTAATCTACAACTTAAGTAATTATCACGATCTCAATACATAAGTCCTTAAGGTTTTTCAGCTCGTTATCTGAACGATTACGTTCTATAATTCATTTAATCAATCATTTATCTAATAATTTATATTTTTTTAAAATTTGATGTCATGAACCCTTAGTGTAACCTAACATCGTCTGACTTAACGTACTGTAATGTACAACTTAAGCAATTATCACGATCTCAATACATAAGTCCTCAAGGTTTCTCAGCTCGTTATCTCAACGATTATGTTCTATAATTCATTTAATCAATCATTTATCTAATAATTTATATATTTTTTTTGAAATTTGATGTCATGAAGCCTTATTGTAACCAAACGTCGTCTGACTTAACGTACTGTAATGTACAACTTAAGCAATTATCACGATCTCAATACATAAGTCCTCAAGGTTTCTCAGCTGGTTATCTGAACGATTACGTTCTATAATTCATTTAATCAATCATTTATCTAATAATTTATATATTTTTTTTAAATTTGATGTCATGAAGCCTTATTGTAACCTAACGTCGTCTGACTTAACGTATTGTAATCTACAACTTAAGTCATTATCACGATCTCAATACATAAGTCCCCAGGGTTTCTCAGCTCGTTACCTGAACGATTACGTTCTATAATTCATTTAATCAATCATTTATCTAATAATTTATATATTTTTTTTAAATTTGATGTCATGAAGCCTTATTATAACGTAACGTCATCTGATTTAACGTACTGTAATGTACAACTTAAGCAATTATCACGATCTCAATACATAAGTCCTCAAGGTTTCTCAGCTCGTTATCTGAACGATTACGTTCTATAATTCATTTAATCAATCATTTATCTAATAATTTATATATATTTTTTAAATTTGATGTCATTAAGCCTTATTGTAACCTAACGTCGTCTGACTTAACGTACTGTAATCTACAACTTAAGTAATTATCACGATCTCAATACATAAGTCCCCAGGGTTTCTCAGCTCGTTATCTGAACGAGTACGTTCTATAATTCATTTAATCAATCATTTATCTAATAATTTATATTTTTTTTAAATTTGATGTCATGAAGCCTTATTGTAACCTAACGTCGTCTGACTTAACGTACTGTAATGTACAACTTAAGCAATTATCACGATCTCAATACATAAGTCCTCAAGGTTTCTCAGCTCGTTATCTGAACGATTATGTTCTATAATTCATTTAATCAATCATTTATCTAATAATTTATATATTTTTCTTTAATTTGATGTCTTGAAGCCTTATTGTAACCTAACGTCGTCTGACTTAACGTACTGTAATGTACAACTTAAGTAATTATCACGATCTCAATACATAAGTCCCCAGGGTTTCTCAGCTCGTTACCTGAACGATTACGTTCTATAATTCATTTAATCAATCATTTATCTAATAATTTATATATTTTTTTAAATTTGATGTCATGAAGCCTTATTATAACGTAACGTCATCTGATTTAACGTACTGTAATGTACAATTTAAGTAATTATCACGATCTCAATACATAAGTCCCCAGGGTTTCTCAGCTCGTTATCTGAACGATTACGTTCTATAATTCATTTAATCAATCATTTATCTAATAATTATATTTTTTTAAAATTTGATGTCATGAAGCCTCATTATAACCTAACGTCGTCTGACTTAACGTACTGTAATGTACAACTTAAGCAATTATCACGAACTCAATACATAAGTCCTCAAGGTTTCTCAGCTCGTTATCTGAACGATTACGTTCTATAATTCATTTAATCAATCATTTATCTAATAATTTATATATTTTTCTTTAATTTGATGTCTTGAAGCCTTATTGTAACCTAACGTCGTCTGACTTAACGTACTGTAATGTACAACTTAAGTAATTATCACTATCTCAATACATAAGTCCCCAAGGTTTCTCAGCTCGTTATCTGAACGATTACGTTCTATAATTCATTTAATCAATCATTTATCTAATAATTTATATATATTTTTTAAATTTGACGTCATTAAGCCTTATTGTAACCTAACATCGTCTGACTTAACGTACTGTAATCTACAACTTAAGTAATTATCACGATCTCAATACATAAGTCCTTAAGGTTTTTCAGCTCGTTATCTGAACGATTACGTTCTATAATTCATTTAATCAATCATTTATCTAATAATTTATATTTTTTTAAAATTTGATGTCATGAACCCTTAGTGTAACCTAACATCGTCTGACTTAACGTACTGTAATGTACAACTTAAGCAATTATCACGATCTCAATACATAAGTCCTCAAGGTTTCTCAGCTCGTTATCTCAACGATTATGTTCTATAATTCATTTAATCAATCATTTATCTAATAATTTATATATTTTTTTTGAAATTTGATGTCATGAAGCCTTATTGTAACCAAACGTCGTCTGACTTAACGTACTGTAATGTACAACTTAAGCAATTATCACGATCTCAATACATAAGTCCTCAAGGTTTCTCAGCTGGTTATCTGAACGATTACGTTCTATAATTCATTTAATCAATCATTTATCTAATAATTTATATATTTTTTTTAAATTTGATGTCATGAAGCCTTATTGTAACCTAACGTCGTCTGACTTAACGTATTGTAATCTACAACTTAAGTAATTATCACGATCTCAATACATAAGTCCCCAGGGTTTCTCAGCTCGTTATCTGAACGAGTACGTTCTATAATTCATTTAATCAATCATTTATCTAATAATTTATATTTTTTTTAAATTTGATGTCATGAAGCCTTATTGTAACCTAACGTCGTCTGACTTAACATACTGTAATGTACAGCTTAAGCAATTATCACGATCTCAATACATAAGTCCTCAAGGTTTCTCAGCTCGTTATCTGAACGATTACGTTCTATAATTCATTTAATCAATCATTTATATAATAATTTATATATTTTTCTTTAATTTGATGTCATGAAGCCTTATTGTAACCAAACGTCGTCTGACTTAACGTACTGTAATGTACAACTTAAGTAATTATCACTATCTCAATACATAAGTCCCCAGGGTTTCTCAGCTCGTTATCTGAACGATTACGTTCTATAATTCATTTAATCAATCATTTATCTAATAATTTATATTTTTTTAAAATTTGATGTCATGAACCCTTAGTGTAACCTAACATCGTCTGACTTAACGTACTGTAATGTACAACATAAGCAATTATCACGATCTCAATACATAAGTCCTCAAGGTTTCTCAGCTCGTTATCTCAACGATTATGTTCTATAATTCATTTAATCAATCATTTATCTAATAATTTATATATTTTTTTTGAAATTTGATGTCATGAAGCCTTATTGTAACCAAACGTCGTCTGACTTAACGTACTGTAATGTACAACTTAAGCAATTATCACGATCTCAATACATAAGTCCTCAAGGTTTCTCAGCTGGTTATCTGAACGATTACGTTCTATAATTCATTTAATCAATCATTTATCTAATAATTTATATATTTTTTTTAAATTTGATGTCATGAAGCCTTATTGTAACCTAACGTCGTCTGACTTAACGTATTGTAATCTACAACTTAAGTAATTATCACGATCTCAATACATAAGTCCCCAGGGTTTCTCAGCTCGTTATCTGAACGAGTACGTTCTATAATTCATTTAATCAATCATTTATCTAATAATTTATATTTTTTTTAAATTTGATGTCATGAAGCCTTATTGTAACCTAACGTCGTCTGACTTAACATACTGTAATGTACAGCTTAAGCAATTATCACGATCTCAATACATAAGTCCTCAAGGTTTCTCAGCTCGTTATCTGAACGATTACGTTCTATAATTCATTTAATCAATCATTTATATAATAATTTATATATTTTTCTTTAATTTGATGTCATGAAGCCTTATTGTAACCAAACGTCGTCTGACTTAACGTACTGTAATGTACAACTTAAGTAAGCATCACGATCTCAATACATAAGTCCTTAAGGTTTCTCAGCTCGTTATCTAAACGATTATGTTCTATAATTCATTTAATCAATCATTTATCTAATAATTTATATATTTTTTTTGAAATTTGATGTCATGAAGCCTTATTGTAACCAAACGTCGTCTGACTTAACGTACTGTAATGTACAACTTAAGCAATTATCACGATCTCAATACATAAGTCCTCAAGGTTTCTCAGCTCGTTATCTGAACGATTACGTTCTATAATTCATTTAATCAATCATTTATCTAATAATTTATATATATTTTTTAAATTTGACGTCATTAAGCCTTATTGTAACCTAACATCGTCTGACTTAACGTACTGTAATCTACAACTTAAGTAATTATCACGATCTCAATACATAAGTCCTTAAGGTTTTTCAGCTCGTTATCTGAACGATTACGTTCTATAATTCATTTAATCAATCATTTATCTAATAATTTATATTTTTTTAAAATTTGATGTCATGAACCCTTAGTGTAACCTAACATCGTCTGACTTAACGTACTGTAATGTACAACTTAAGCAATTATCACGATCTCAATACATAAGTCCTCAAGGTTTCTCAGCTCGTTATCTCAACGATTATGTTCTATAATTCATTTAATCAATCATTTATCTAATAATTTATATATTTTTTTTGAAATTTGATGTCATGAAGCCTTATTGTAACCAAACGTCGTCTGACTTAACGTACTGTAATGTACAACTTAAGCAATTATCACGATCTCAATACATAAGTCCTCAAGGTTTCTCAGCTGGTTATCTGAACGATTACGTTCTATAATTCATTTAATCAATCATTTATCTAATAATTTATATATTTTTTTTAAATTTGATGTCATGAAGCCTTATTGTAACCTAACGTCGTCTGACTTAACGTATTGTAATCTACAACTTAAGTCATTATCACGATCTCAATACATAAGTCCCCAGGGTTTCTCAGCTCGTTATCTGAACGAGTACGTTCTATAATTCATTTAATCAATCATTTATCTAATAATTTATATTTTTTTTAAATTTGATGTCATGAAGCCTTATTGTAACCTAACGTCGTCTGACTTAACATACTGTAATGTACAGCTTAAGCAATTATCACGATCTCAATACATAAGTCCTCAAGGTTTCTCAGCTCGTTATCTGAACGATTACGTTCTATAATTCATTTAATCAATCATTTATATAATAATTTATATATTTTTCTTTAATTTGATGTCATGAAGCCTTATTGTAACCAAACGTCGTCTGACTTAACGTACTGTAATGTACAACTTAAGTAATTATCACTATCTCAATACATAAGTCCCCAGGGTTTCTCAGCTCGTTATCTGAACGATTACGTTCTATAATTCATTTAATCAATCATTTATCTAATAATTTATATTTTTTTTAAATTTGATGTCATGAAGCCTTATTGTAACCTAACGTCGTCTGACTTAACGTACTGTAATGTACAACTGAAGCAATTATCACGATCTCAATACATAAGTCCTCAAGGTTTCTCAGCTCGTTATCTGAACGATTACGTTCTATAATTCATTTAATCAATCATTTATCTAATAATTTATATATTTTTCTTTAATTTGATGTCATGAAGCCTTATTGTAACCAAACGTCGTCTGACTTAACGTACTATAATGTACAACTTAAGTAAGTATCACGATCTCAATACATAAGTCCTCAAGGTTTCTCAGCTCGTTATCTAAACGATTATGTTCTATAATTCATTTAATCAATCATTTATCTAATAATTTATATATTTTTTTTGAAATTTGATGTCATGAAGCCTTATTGTAACGAAACGTCGTCTGACTTAACGTACTGTAATGTACAACTTAAGCAATTATCACGATCTCAATACATAAGTCCTCAAGGTTTCTCAGCTCGTTATCTGAACGATTACGTTCTATAATTCATGTAATCAATCATTTATCTAATAATTTATATATATTTTTTAAATTTGATGTCATTAAGCCTTATTGTAACCTAACGTCGTCTGACTTAACGTACTGTAATCTACAACTTAAGTAATTATCACGATCTCAATACATAAGTCCTCAAGGTTTTTCAGCTCGTTATCTGAACGATTACGTTCTATAATTCATTTAATCAATCATTTATCTAATAATTTATATTTTTTTAAAATTTGATGTCATGAACCCTTAGTGTAACCTAACATCGTCTGACTTAACGTACTGTAATGTACAACTTAAGCAATTATCACGATCTCAATACATAAGTCCTCAAGGTTTCTCAGCTCGTTATCTCAACGA
Source organism: Euphorbia lathyris (assembly GCF_963576675.1). NCBI lineage: Eukaryota > Viridiplantae > Streptophyta > Magnoliopsida > Malpighiales > Euphorbiaceae > Euphorbia > Euphorbia lathyris. The sequence goes on along the minus strand of NC_088917.1, from coordinate 2,959,518 downwards.
TTATGTTCTATAATTCATTTAATCAATCATTTATCTAATAATTTATATATTTTTTTTGAAATTTGATGTCATGAAGCCTTATTGTAACCAAACGTCGTCTGACTTAACGTACTGTAATGTACAACTTAAGCAATTATCACGACTCAATACATAAGTCCTCAAGGTTTCTCAGCTGGTTATCTGAACGATTACGTTCTATAATTCATTTAATCAATCATTTATCTAATAATTTATATATTTTTTTTAAATTTGATGTCATGAAGCCTTATTGTAACCTAACGTCGTCTGACTTAACGTATTGTAATCTACAACTTAAGTAATTATCACGATCTCAATACATAAGTCCCCAGGGTTTCTCAGCTCGTTATCTGAACGAGTACGTTCTATAATTCATTTAATCAATCATTTATCTAATAATTTATATTTTTTTTAAATTTGATGTCATGAAGCCTTATTGTAACCTAACGTCGTCTGACTTAACATACTGTAATGTACAGCTTAAGCAATTATCACGATCTCAATACATAAGTCCTCAAGGTTTCTCAGCTCGTTATCTGAACGATTACGTTCTATAATTCATTTAATCAATCATTTATCTAATAATTTATATATTTTTCTTTAATTTGATGTCATGAAGCCTTATTGTAACCAAACGTCGTCTGACTTAACGTACTATAATGTACAACTTAAGTAAGTATCACGATCTCAATACATAAGTCCTCAAGGTTTCTCAGCTCGTTATCTAAACGATTATGTTCTATAATTCATTTAATCAATCATTTATCTAATAATTTATATATTTTTTTTGAAATTTGATGTCATGAAGCCTTATTGTAACGAAACGTCGTCTGACTTAACGTACTGTAATGTACAACTTAAGCAATTATCACGATCTCAATACATAAGTCCTCAAGGTTTCTCAGCTCGTTATCTGAACGATTACGTTCTATAATTCATGTAATCAATCATTTATCTAATAATTTATATATATTTTTTAAATTTGATGTCATTAAGCCTTATTGTAACCTAACGTCGTCTGACTTAACGTACTGTAATCTACAACTTAAGTAATTATCACGATCTCAATACATAAGTCCTCAAGGTTTTTCAGCTCGTTATCTGAACGATTACGTTCTATAATTCATTTAATCAATCATTTATCTAATAATTTATATTTTTTTAAAATTTGAGTCATGAAGCCTTATTGTAACCTAACGTCGTCTGACTTAACGTACTGTAATGTACAACTTAAGCAATTATCACGATCTCAATACATAAGTCCCCAGGGTTTCTCAGCTCGTTATCTGAACGATTACGTTCTATAATTCATTTAATCAATCATTTATCTAATAATTTATATTTTTTTTAAATTTGATGTCATGAAGCCTTATTGTAACCTAACGTCGTCTGACTTAACGTACTGTAATGTACAACTGAAGCAATTATCACGATCTCAATACATAAGTCCTCAAGGTTTCTCAGCTCGTTATCTGAACGATTACGTTTTATAATTCATTTAATCAATCATTTATCTAATAATTTATATATTTTTCTTTAATTTGATGTCATGAAGCCTTATTGTAACCAAACGTCGTCTGACTTAACGTACTGTAATGTACAACTTAAGTAAGTATCACGATCTCAATACATAAGTCCTCAAGGTTTCTCAGCTCGTTATCTAAACGATTATGTTCTATAATTCATTTAATCAATCATTTATCTAATAATTTATATATTTTTTTTGAAATTTGATGTCATGAAGCCTTATTGTAACCAAACGTCGTCTGACTTAACGTACTGTAATGTACAACTTAAGCAATTATCACGATCTCAATACATAAGTCCTCAAGGTTTCTCAGCTGGTTATCTGAACGATTACGTTCTATAATTCATTTAATCAATCATTTATCTAATAATTTATATATATTTTTTAAATTTGATGTCATTAAGCCTTATTGTAACCTAACGTCGTCTGACTTAACGTACTGTAATCTACAACTTAAGTAATTATCACGATCTCAATACATAAGTCCCCAGGGTTTCTCAGCTCGTTATCTGAACGAGTACGTTCTATAATTCATTTAATCAATCATTTATCTAATAATTTATATTTTTTTTAAATTTGATGTCATGAAGCCTTATTGTAACCTAACGTCGTCTGACTTAACGTACTGTAATGTACAACTTAAGCAATTATCACGATCTCAATACATAAGTCCTCAAGGTTTCTCAGCTCGTTATCTAAACGATTACGTTCTATAATTCATTTAATCAATCATTTATATAATAATTTATATATTTTTCTTTAATTTGATGTCATGAAGCCTTATTGTAACCAAACATCGTCTGACTTAACGTACTGTAATGTACAAACTTAAGTAAGTATCACGATCTCAATACATAAGTCCTCAGGGTTTCTCAGCTCGTTATCTAAACGATTATGTTCTATAATTCATTTAATCAATCATTTATCTAATAATTTATATTTTTTTTTTGAAATTTGATGTCATGAAGCCTTATTGTAACCAAACGTCGTCTGACTTAACGTACTGTAATGTACAACTTAAGCAGTTATCACGATCTCAATACATAAGTCCTCAAGGTTTCTCAGCTGGTTATCTGAACGATTACGTTCTATAATTCATTTAATCAATCATTTATCTAATAATTTATATATTTTTTTTAAATTTGATGTCATGAAGCCTTATTGTAACCTAACGTCGTCTGACTTAACGTACTGTAATGTACAACTTAAGTAAGTATCACGATCTCAATACATAAGTCCTCAAGGTTTCTCAGCTCGTTATCTAAACGATTATGTTCTATAATTCATTTAATCAATTATTTATCTAATAATTTATATATTTTTTTTGAAATTTGATGTCATGAAGCCTTATTGTAACCAAACGTCGTCTGACTTAACGTACTGTAATGTACAACTTAAGCAATTATCACGATCTCAATACATAAGTCCTCAAGGTTTCTCAACTCGTTATCTGAACGATTACGTTCTATAATTCATTTAATCAATCATTTATCTAATAATTTATATATATTTTTTAAATTTGATGTCATTAAGCCTTATTGTAACCTAACATCGTCTGACTTAACGTACTGTAATCTACAACTTAAGTAATTATCACGATCTCAATACATAAGTCCTTAAGGTTTTTCAGCTCGTTATCTGAACGATTACGTTCTATAATTCATTTAATCAATCATTTATCTAATAATTTATATTTTTTTAAAATTTGATGTCATGAAGCCTTAGTGTAACCTAGGATCGTCTGACTTAACGTACTGTAATGTACAACTTAAGCAATTATCACGATCTCAATACATAAGTCCTCAAGGTTTCTCAGCTCGTTATCTGAACGATTACGTTCTATAATTTATTTAATCAATCATTTATCTAATAATTTATATATTTTTTTAAAATTTGATGTCATGAAGCCTTATTGTAACCTAACGTCGTCTGACTTAACGTACTGTAATGTACAACTTAAGCAATTATCACGATCTCAATACATAAGTCCTCAAGGTTTCTCAGCTCGTTATCTGAACGATTACGTTCTATAATTCATTTAATCAATCATTTATCTAATAATTTATATTTTTTTAAAATTTGATGTCATGAAGCCTTAGTGTAACCTAGGATCGTCTGACTTAACGTACTGTAATGTACAACTTAAGCAATTATCACGATCTCAATACATAAGTCCTCAAGGTTTCTCAGCTCGTTATCTGAACGATTACGTTCTATAATTTATTTAATCAATCATTTATCTAATAATTTATATATTTTTTTAAAATTTGATGTCATGAAGCCTTATTGTAACCTAACGTCGTCTGACTTAACGTACTGTAATGTACAACTTAAGTAATTATCACGATCTCAATACATAAGTCCTCAAGGTTTCTCAGCTCGTTATCTGAACGATTACGTTCTATAATTTATTTAATCAATCATTTATCTAATAATTTATATATTTTTTTAAAATTTGATGTCATGAAGCCTTATTGTAACCAAACGTCGTCTGACTTAACGTACTATAATGTACAACTTAAGTAAGTATCACGATCTCAATACATAAGTCCTCAAGGTTTCTCAGCTCGTTATCTAAACGATTATGTTCTATAATTCATTTAATCAATCATTTATCTAATAATTTATATTTTTTTTTTGAAATTTGATGTCATGAAGCCTTATTGTAACCAAACGTCGTCTGACTTAACGTACTGTAATCTACAACTTAAGTAATTATCACGATCTCAATACATAAGTCCTCAAGGTTTCTCTGCTCGTTATCTAAACGATTACGTTCTATAATTCATTTAATCAATTATTTATATAATAATTTATATATTTTTCTTTAATTTGATGTCATGAAGCCTTATTGTAACCAAACGTCGTCTGACTTAACGTACTGTAATGTACAACTTAAGTAAGTATCACGATCTCAATACATAAGTCCTCAAGGTTTCTCAGCTCGTTATCTAAACGATTATGTTCTATAATTCATTTAATCAATCATTTATCTAATAATTTATATATTTTTTTTGAAATTTGATGTCATGAAGCCTTATTGTAACCAAACGTCGTCTGACTTAACGTACTGTAATGTACAACTTAAGCAATTATCACGATCTCAATACATAAGTCCTCAAGGTTTCTCAACTCGTTATCTGAACGATTACGTTCTATAATTCATTTAATCAATCATTTATCTAATAATTTATATATATTTTTTAAATTTGATGTCATTAAGCCTTATTGTAACCTAACATCGTCTGACTTAACGTACTGTAATCTACAACTTAAGTAATTATCACGATCTCAATACATAAGTCCTTAAGGTTTTTCAGCTCGTTATCTGAACGATTACGTTCTATAATTCATTTAATCAATCATTTATCTAATAATTTATATTTTTTTAAAATTTGATGTCATGAAGCCTTAGTGTAACCTAGGATCGTCTGACTTAACGTACTGTAATGTACAACTTAAGCAATTATCACGATCTCAATACATAAGTCCTCAAGGTTTCTCAGCTCGTTATCTGAACGATTACGTTCTATAATTTATTTAATCAATCATTTATCTAATAATTTATATATTTTTTTAAAATTTGATGTCATGAAGCCTTATTGTAACCTAACGTCGTCTGACTTAACGTACTGTAATGTACAACTTAAGTAATTATCACGATCTCAATACATAAGTCCCCAGGGTTTCTCAGCTCGTTACCTGAACGATTACGTTCTATAATTCATTTAATCAATCATTTATCTAATAATTTATATATTTTTTTAAATTTGATGTCATGAAGCCTTATTGTAACCTAACCTCGTCTGACTTAACGTACTGTAATGTACAACTTAAGTAATTATCTCTCAATACATAAGTCCCCAGGGTTTCTCAGCTCGTTATCTGAACGATTACGTTCTATAATTCATTTAATCAATCATTTATCTAATAATTTATATTTTTTTAAAATTTGATGTCATGAAGCCTTATTGTAACCTAACGTCGTCTGACTTAACGTACTGTAATGTACAACTGAAGCAATTATCACGATCTCAATACATAAGTCCTCAAGGTTTCTCAGCTCGTTATCTGAACGATTACGTTTTATAATTCATTTAATCAATCATTTATCTAATAATTTATATATTTTTCTTTAATTTGATGTCATGAAGCCTTATTGTAACCAAACGTCGTCTGACTTAACGTACTATAATGTACAACTTAAGTAAGTATCACGATCTCAATACATAAGTCCTCAAGGTTTCTCAGCTCGTTATCTAAACGATTATGTTCTATAATTCATTTAATCAATCATTTATCTAATAATTTATATATTTTTTTTGAAATTTGATGTCATGAAGCCTTATTGTAACCAAACGTCGTCTGATTTAACGTACTGTAATGTACAACTTAAGCAATTATCACGATCTCAATACATAAGTCCTCAAGGTTTCTCAGCTCGTTATCTGAACGATTACGTTCTATAATTCATGTAATCAATCATTTATCTAATAATTTATATATATTTTTTAAATTTGATGTCATTAAGCCTTATTGTAACCTAACGTCGTCTGACTTAACGTACTGTAATCTACAACTTAAGTAATTATCACGATCTCAATACATAAGTCCTCAAGGTTTTTCAGCTCGTTATCTGAACGATTACGTTCTATAATTCATTTAATCAATCATTTATTTAATAATTTATATTTTTTTTAAAATTTGATGTCATGAAGCCTTATTGTAACCTAACGTCGTCTGACTTAACGTACTGTAATGTACAACTTAAGCAATTATCACGATCTCAATACATAAGTCCTCAAGGTTTCTCAGCTCGTTATCTGAACGATTACGTTCTATAATTCATTTAATCAATCATTTATCTGATAATTTATATATTTTTCTTTAATTTGATGTCTTGAAGCCTTATTGTAACCTAACGTCGTCTGACTTAACGTACTGTAATGTACAACTTAAGTAATTATCACGATCTCAATACATAAGTCCCCAGGGTTTCTCAGCTCGTTACCTGAACGATTACGTTCTATAATTCATTTAATCAATCATTTATCTAATAATTTATATATTTTTTTTAAATTTGATGTCATGAAGCCTTATTGTAACCTAACGTCGTCTGACTTAACATACTGTAATGTACAACTTAAGCAATTATCACGATCTCAATACATAAGTCCTCAAGGTTTCTCTGCTCGTTATCTAAACGATTACATTCTATAATTCATTTAATCAATCATTTATATAATAATTTATATATTTTTCTTTAATTTGATGTCATGAAGCCTTATTGTAACCAAACGTCGTCTGACTTAACGTACTGTAATGTACAACTTAAGTAAGTATCACGATCTCAATACATAAGTCCTCAAGGTTTCTCAGCTCGTTATCTAAACGATTATGTTCTATAATTCATTTAATCAATCATTTATCTAATAATTTATATATTTTTTTTGAAATTTGATGTCATGAAGCCTTATTGTAACCAAACGTCGTCTGACTTAACGTACTGTAATGTACAACTTAAGCAATTATCACGATCTCAATACATAAGTCCTCAAGGTTTCTCAACTCGTTATCTGAACGATTACGTTCTATAATTCATTTAATCAATCATTTATCTAATAATTTATATATATTTTTTAAATTTGATGTCATTAAGCCTTATTGTAACCTAACATCGTCTGACTTAACGTACTGTAATCTACAACTTAAGTAATTATCACGATCTCAATACATAAGTCCTTAAGGTTTTTCAGCTCGTTATCTGAACGATTACGTTCTATAATTCATTTAATCAATCATTTATCTAATAATTTATATTTTTTTAAAATTTGATGTCATGAAGCCTTAGTGTAACCTAGGATCGTCTGACTTAACGTACTGTAATGTACAACTTAAGCAATTATCACGATCTCAATACATAAGTCCTCAAGGTTTCTCAGCTCGTTATCTGAACGATTACGTTCTATAATTTATTTAATCAATCATTTATCTAATAATTTATATATTTTTTTAAAATTTGATGTCATGAAGCCTTATTGTAACCTAACGTCGTCTGACTTAACGTACTGTAATGTACAACTTAAGTAATTATCACGATCTCAATACATAAGTCCCCAGGGTTTCTCAGCTTGTTACCTGAACGATTACGTTCTATAATTCATTTAATCAATCATTTATCTAATAATTTATATATTTTTTTAAATTTGATGTCATGAAGCCTTATTGTAACCTAACCTCGTCTGACTTAACGTACTGTAATGTACAACTTAAGTAATTATCTCTCAATACATAAGTCCCCAGGGTTTCTCAGCTCGTTATCTGAACGATTACGTTCTATAATTCATTTAATCAATCATTTATCTAATAATTTATATTTTTTTTAAATTTGATGTCATGAAGCCTTATTGTAACCTAACGTCGTCTGACTTAACGTACTGTAATGTACAACTGAAGCAATTATCACGATCTCAATACATAAGTCCTCAAGGTTTCTCAGCTCGTTATCTGAACGATTACGTTTTATAATTCATTTAATCAATCATTTATCTAATAATTTATATATTTTTCTTTAATTTGATGTCATGAAGCCTTATTGTAACCAAACGTCGTCTGACTTAACGTACTATAATGTACAACTTAAGTAAGTATCACGATCTCAATACATAAGTCCTCAAGGTTTCTCAGCTCGTTATCTAAACGATTATGTTCTATAATTCATTTAATCAATCATTTATCTAATAATTTATATATTTTTTTTGAAATTTGATGTCATGAAGCCTTATTGTAACCAAACGTCGTCTGATTTAACGTACTGTAATGTACAACTTAAGCAATTATCACGATCTCAATACATAAGTCCTCAAGGTTTCTCAGCTCGTTATCTGAACGATTACGTTCTATAATTCATGTAATCAATCATTTATCTAATAATTTATATATATTTTTTAAATTTGATGTCATTAAGCCTTATTGTAACCTAACGTCGTCTGACTTAACGTACTGTAATCTACAACTTAAGTAATTATCACGATCTCAATACATAAGTCCTCAAGGTTTCTCAGCTCGTTATCTGAACGATTACGTTCTATAATTCATGTAATCAATCATTTATCTAATAATTTATATATATTTTTTAAATTTGATGTCATTAAGCCTTATTGTAACCTAACGTCGTCTGACTTAACGTACTGTAATCTACAACTTAAGTAATTATCACGATCTCAATACATAAGTCCTCAAGGTTTCTCAGCTCGTTATCTGAACGATTACGTTCTATAATTCATGTAATCAATCATTTATCTAATAATTTATATATATTTTTTAAATTTGATGTCATTAAGCCTTATTGTAACCTAACGTCGTCTGACTTAACGTACTGTAATCTACAACTTAAGTAATTATCACGATCTCAATACATAAGTCCTCAAGGTTTTTCAGCTCGTTATCTGAACGATTACGTTCTATAATTCATTTAATCAATCATTTATTTAATAATTTATATTTTTTTTAAAATTTGATGTCATGAAGCCTTATTGTAACCTAACGTCGTCTGACTTAACGTACTGTAATGTACAACTTAAGCAATTATCACGATCTCAATACATAAGTCCTCAAGGTTTCTCAGCTCGTTATCTGAACGATTACGTTCTATAATTCATTTAATCAATCATTTATCTAATAATTTATATATTTTTCTTTAATTTGATGTCATGAAGCCTTATTGTAACCAAACGTCGTCTGACTTAACGTACTGTAATGTACAACTTAAGTAAGTATCACGATCTCAATACATAAGTCCTCAAGGTTTCTCAGCTCGTTATCTAAACGATTATGTTCTATAATTCATTTAATCAATCATTTATCTAATAATTTATATATTTTTTTTGAAATTTGATGTCATGAAGCCTTATTGTAACCAAACGTCGTCTGACTTAACGTACTGTAATGTACAACTTAAGCAATTATCACGATCTCAATACATAAGTCCTCAAGGTTTCTCAACTCGTTATCTGAACGATTACGTTCTATAATTCATTTAATCAATCATTTATCTAATAATTTATATATATTTTTTAAATTTGATGTCATTAAGCCTTATTGTAACCTAATATCGTCTGACTTAACGTACTGTAATCTACAACTTAAGTAATTATCACGATCTCAATACATAAGTCCTTAAGGTTTTTCAGCTCGTTATCTGAACGATTACGTTCTATAATTCATTTAATCAATCATTTATCTAATAATTTATATTTTTTTAAAATTTGATGTCATGAAGCCTTAGTGTAACCTAGGATCGTCTGACTTAACGTACTGTAATGTACAACTTAAGCAATTATCACGATCTCAATACATAAGTCCTCAAGGTTTCTCAGCTCGTTATCTGAACGATTACGTTCTATAATTTATTTAATCAATCATTTATCTAATAATTTATATATTTTTTTAAAATTTGATGTCATGAAGCCTTATTGTAACCTAACGTCGTCTGACTTAACGTACTGTAATGTACAACTTAAGTAATTATCACGATCTCAATACATAAGTCCCCAGGGTTTCTCAGCTCGTTACCTGAACGATTACGTTCTATAATTCATTTAATCAATCATTTATCTAATAATTTATATATTTTTTTAAATTTGATGTCATGAAGCCTTATTGTAACCTAACCTCGTCTGACTTAACGTACTGTAATGTACAACTTAAGTAATTATCTCTCAATACATAAGTCCCCAGGGTTTCTCAGCTCGTTACCTGAACGATTACGTTCTATAATTCATTTAATCAATCATTTATCTAATAATTTATATTTTTTTAAAATTTGATGTCATGAAGCCTTAGTGTAACCTAGGATCGTCTGACTTAACGTACTGTAATGTACAACTTAAGCAATTATCACGATCTCAATACATAAGTCCTCAAGGTTTCTCAGCTCGTTATCTGAACGATTACGTTCTATAATTTATTTAATCAATCATTTATCTAATAATTTATATATTTTTTTAAAATTTGATGTCATGAAGCCTTATTGTAACCTAACGTCGTCTGACTTAACGTACTGTAATGTACAACTTAAGTAATTATCACGATCTCAATACATAAGTCCCCAGGGTTTCTCAGCTCGTTACCTGAACGATTACGTTCTATAATTCATTTAATCAATCATTTATCTAATAATTTATATATTTTTTTAAATTTGATGTCATGAAGCCTTATTGTAACCTAACCTCGTCTGACTTAACGTACTGTAATGTACAACTTAAGTAATTATCTCTCAATACATAAGTCCCCAGGGTTTCTCAGCTCGTTATCTGAACGATTACGTTCTATAATTCATTTAATCAATCATTTATCTAATAATTTATATTTTTTTTAAATTTGATGTCATGAAGCCTTATTGTAACCTAACGTCGTCTGACTTAACGTACTGTAATGTACAACTGAAGCAATTATCACGATCTCAATACATAAGTCCTCAAGGTTTCTCAGCTCGTTATCTGAACGATTACGTTTTATAATTCATTTAATCAATCATTTATCTAATAATTTATATATTTTTCTTTAATTTGATGTCATGAAGCCTTATTGTAACCAAACTTCGTCTGACTTAACGTACTATAATGTACAACTTAAGTAAGTATCACGATCTCAATACATAAGTCCTCAAGGTTTCTCAGCTCGTTATCTAAACGATTATGTTCTATAATTCATTTAATCAATCATTTATCTAATAATTTATATATTTTTTTTGAAATTTGATGTCATGAAGCCTTATTGTAACCAAACGTCGTCTGACTTAACGTACTGTAATGTACAACTTAAGCAATTATCACGATCTCAATACATAAGTCCTCAAGGTTTCTCAGCTCGTTATCTGAACGATTACGTTCTATAATTCATGTAATCAATCATTTATCTAATAATTTATATATATTTTTTAAATTTGATGTCATTAAGCCTTATTGTAACCTAACGTCGTCTGACTTAACGTACTGTAATCTACAACTTAAGTAATTATCACGATCTCAATACATAAGTCCTCAAGGTTTTTCAGCTCGTTATCTGAACGATTACGTTCTATAATTCATTTAATCAATCATTTATTTAATAATTTATATTTTTTTTAAAATTTGATGTCATGAAGCCTTATTGTAACCTAACGTCGTCTGACTTAACGTACTGTAATGTACAACTTAAGCAATTATCACGATCTCAATACATAAGTCCTCAAGGTTTCTCAGCTCGTTATCTGAACGATTACGTTCTATAATTCATTTAATCAATCATTTATCTAATAATTTATATATTTTTCTTTAATTTGATGTCATGAAGCCTTATTGTAACCAAACGTCGTCTGACTTAACGTACTGTAATGTACAACTTAAGTAAGTATCACGATCTCAATACATAAGTCCTCAAGGTTTCTCAGCTCGTTATCTAAACGATTATGTTCTATAATTCATTTAATCAATCATTTATCTAATAATTTATATATTTTTTTTGAAATTTGATGTCATGAAGCCTTATTGTAACCAAACGTCGTCTGACTTAACGTACTGTAATGTACAACTTAAGCAATTATCACGATCTCAATACATAAGTCCTCAAGGTTTCTCAACTCGTTATCTGAACGATTACGTTCTATAATTCATTTAATCAATCATTTATCTAATAATTTATATATATTTTTTAAATTTGATGTCATTAAGCCTTATTGTAACCTAATATCGTCTGACTTAACGTACTGTAATCTACAACTTAAGTAATTATCACGATCTCAATACATAAGTCCTTAAGGTTTTTCAGCTCGTTATCTGAACGATTACGTTCTATAATTCATTTAATCAATCATTTATCTAATAATTTATATTTTTTTAAAATTTGATGTCATGAAGCCTTAGTGTAACCTAGGATCGTCTGACTTAACGTACTGTAATGTACAACTTAAGCAATTATCACGATCTCAATACATAAGTCCTCAAGGTTTCTCAGCTCGTTATCTGAACGATTACGTTCTATAATTTATTTAATCAATCATTTATCTAATAATTTATATATTTTTTTAAAATTTGATGTCATGAAGCCTTATTGTAACCTAACGTCGTCTGACTTAACGTACTGTAATGTACAACTTAAGTAATTATCACGATCTCAATACATAAGTCCCCAGGGTTTCTCAGCTCGTTACCTGAACGATTACGTTCTATAATTCATTTAATCAATCATTTATCTAATAATTTATATATTTTTTTAAATTTGATGTCATGAAGCCTTATTGTAACCTAACCTCGTCTGACTTAACGTACTGTAATGTACAACTTAAGTAATTATCTCTCAATACATAAGTCCCCAGGGTTTCTCAGCTCGTTATCTGAACGATTACGTTCTATAATTCATTTAATCAATCATTTATCTAATAATTTATATTTTTTTTAAATTTGATGTCATGAAGCCTTATCGTAACCTAACGTCGTCTGACTTAACGTACTGTAATGTACAACTGAAGCAATTATCACGATCTCAATACATAAGTCCTCAAGGTTTCTCAGCTCGTTATCTGAACGATTACGTTTTATAATTCATTTAATCAATCATTTATCTAATAATTTATATATTTTTCTTTAATTTGATGTCATGAAGCCTTATTGTAACCAAACGTCGTCTGACTTAACGTACTATAATGTACAACTTAAGTAAGTATCACGATCTCAATACATAAGTCCTCAAGGTTTCTCAGCTCGTTATCTAAACGATTATGTTCTATAATTCATTTAATCAATCATTTATCTAATAATTTATATATTTTTTTTGAAATTTGATGTCATGAAGCCTTATTGTAACCAAACGTCGTCTGACTTAACGTACTGTAATGTACAACTTAAGCAATTATCACGATCTCAATACATAAGTCCTCAAGGTTTCTCAGCTCGTTATCTGAACGATTACGTTCTATAATTCATGTAATCAATCATTTATCTAATAATTTATATATATTTTTTAAATTTGATGTCATTAAGCCTTATTGTAACCTAACGTCGTCTGACTTAACGTACTGTAATCTACAACTTAAGTAATTATCACGATCTCAATACATAAGTCCTCAAGGTTTTTCAGCTCGTTATCTGAACGATTACGTTCTATAATTCATTTAATCAATCATTTATTTAATAATTTATATTTTTTTTAAAATTTGATGTCATGAAGCCTTATTGTAACCTAACGTCGTCTGACTTAACGTACTGTAATGTACAACTTAAGCAATTATCACGATCTCAATACATAAGTCCTCAAGGTTTCTCAGCTCGTTATCTGAACGATTACGTTCTATAATTCATTTAATCAATCATTTATCTGATAATTTATATATTTTTCTTTAATTTGATGTCTTGAAGCCTTATTGTAACCTAACGTCGTCTGACTTAACGTACTGTAATGTACAACTTAAGTAATTATCACGATCTCAATACATAAGTCCCCAGGGTTTCTCAGCTCGTTACCTGAACGATTACGTTCTATAATTCATTTAATCAATCATTTATCTAATAATTTATATATTTTTTTTAAATTTGATGTCATGAAGCCTTATTGTAACGTAACGTCATCTGATTTAACGTACTGTAATGTACAATTTAAGTAATTATCACGATCTCAATACATAAGTCCCCAGGGTTTCTCAGCTCGTTATCTGAACGATTACGTTCTATAATTCATTTAATCAATCATTTATCTAATAATTTATATATTTTTTTTAAATTTGATGTCATGAAGCCTTATTGTAACCTAACGTCGTCTGACTTAACGTACTGTAATGTACAACTTAAGCAATTATCACGATCTCATTACATAAGTCCTCAAGGTTTCTCAGCTCGTTATCTGAACGATTACGTTCTATAATTCATGTAATCAATCATTTATCTAATAATTTATATATATTTTTTAAATTTGATGTCATTAAGCCTTATTGTAACCTAACGTCGTCTGACTTAACGTACTGTAATGTACAACTTAAGTAAGTATCACGATCTCAATACATAAGTCCTCAAGGTTTCTCAGCTCGTTATCTAAACGATTATGTTCTATAATTCATTTAATCAATCATTTATCTAATAATTTATATATTTTTTTTGAAATTTGATGTCATGAAGCCTTATTGTAACCAAACGTCGTCTGACTTAACGTACTGTAATGTACAACTTAAGCAATTATCACGATCTCAATACATAAGTCCTCAAGGTTTCTCAGCTGGTTATCTGAACGATTACGTTCTATAATTCATTTAATCAATCATTTATCTAATAATTTATATATTTTTTTTAAATTTGATGTCATGAAGCCTTATTGTAACCTAACGTCGTCTGACTTAACGTACTGTAATCTACAACTTAAGTAATTATCACGATCTCAATACATAAGTCCCCAGGGTTTCTCAGCTCGTTATCTGAACGAGTACGTTCTATAATTCATTTAATCAATCATTTATCTAATAATTTATATTTTTTTTAAATTTGATGTCATGAAGCCTTATTGTAACCTAACGTCGTCTGACTTAACGTACTGTAATGTACAACTTAAGCAATTATCACGATCTCAATACATAAGTCCTCAAGGTTTCTCTGCTCGTTATCTAAACGATTACGTTCTATAATTCATTTAATCAATCATTTATATAATAATTTATATATTTTTCTTTAATTTGATGTCATGAAGCCTTATTGTAACCAAACGTCGTCTGACTTAACGTACTGTAATGTACAACTTAAGTAAGTATCACGATCTCAATACATAAGTCCTCAAGGTTTCTCAGCTCGTTATCTGAACGATTACGTTCTATAATTCATTTAATCAATCATTTATCTAATAATTTATATTTTTTTAAAATTTGATGTCATGAAGCCTTAGTGTAACCTAACATCGTCTGACTTAACGTACTGTAATGTACAACTTAAGCAATTATCACGATCTCAATACATAAGTCCTCAAGGTTTCTCAGCTCGTTATCTGAACGATTACGTTCTATAATTCATTTAATCAATCATTTATCTAATAATTTATATATTTTTTTAAAATTTGATGTCATGAAGCCTTATTGTAACCTAACGTCGTCTGACTTAACGTACTGTAATGTACAACTTAAGTAATTATCACGATCTCAATACATAAGTCCCCAGGGTTTCTCAGCTCGTTACCTGAACGATTACGTTCTATAATTCATTTAATCAATCATTTATCTAATAATTTATATATTTTTTTAAATTTGATGTCATGAAGCCTTATTGTAACCTAACCTCGTCTGACTTAACGTACTGTAATGTACAACTTAAGTAATTATCTCTCAATACATAAGTCCCCAGGGTTTCTCAGCTCGTTATCTGAACGATTACGTTCTATAATTCATTTAATCAATCATTTATCTAATAATTTATATTTTTTTTAAATTTGATGTCATGAAGCCTTATTGTAACCTAACGTCGTCTGACTTAACGTACTGTAATGTACAACTGAAGCAATTATCACGATCTCAATACATAAGTCCCCAGGGTTTCTCAGCTCGTTATCTGAACGAGTACGTTCTATAATTCATTTAATCAATCATTTATCTAATAATTTATATATTTTTCTTTAATTTGATGTCATGAAGCCTTATTGTAACCAAACGTCGTCTGACTTAACGTACTATAATGTACAACTTAAGTAAGTATCACGATCTCAATACATAAGTCCTCAAGGTTTCTCAGCTCGTTATCTAAACGATTATGTTCTATAATTCATTTAATCAATCATTTATCTAATAATTTATATATTTTTTTTGAAATTTGATGTCATGAAGCCTTATTGTAACCAAACGTCGTCTGACTTAACGTACTGTAATGTACAACTTAAGCAATTATCACGATCTCAATACATAAGTCCTCAAGGTTTCTCAGCTCGTTATCTGAACGATTACGTTCTATAATTCATGTAATCAATCATTTATCTAATAATTTATATATATTTTTTAAATTTGATGTCATTAAGCCTTATTGTAACCTAACGTCGTCTGACTTAACGTACTGTAATCTATAACTTAAGTAATTATCACGATCTCAATACATAAGTCCTCAAGGTTTTTCAGCTCGTTATCTGAACGATTACGTTCTATAATTCATTTAATCAATCATTTATTTAATAATTTATATTTTTTTTAAAATTTGATGTCATGAAGCCTTATTGTAACCTAACGTCGTCTGACTTAACGTACTGTAATGTACAACTTAAGCAATTATCACGATCTCAATACATAAGTCCTCAAGGTTTCTCAGCTCGTTATCTGAACGATTACGTTCTATAATTCATTTAATCAATCATTTATCTGATAATTTATATATTTTTCTTTAATTTGATGTCTTGAAGCCTTATTGTAACCTAACGTCGTCTGACTTAACGTACTGTAATGTACAACTTAAGTAATTATCACGATCTCAATACATAAGTCCCCAGGGTTTCTCAGCTCGTTACCTGAACGATTACGTTCTATAATTCATTTAATCAATCATTTATCTAATAATTTATATATTTTTTTTTAAATTTGATGTCATGAAGCCTTATTGTAACGTAACGTCATCTGATTTAACGTACTGTAATGTACAATTTAAGTAATTATCACGATCTCAATACATAAGTCCCCAGGGTTTCTCAGCTCGTTATCTGAACGATTACGTTCTATAATTCATTTAATCAATCATTTATCTAATAATTTATATTTTTTTTAAATTTGATGTCATGAAGCCTTATTTTAACCTAACATCGTCTGACTTAACGTACTGTAATGTACAACTTAAGCAATTATCACGATCTCAATACATAAGTCCTCAAGGTTTCTCAGCTCGTTATCTGAACGATTACGTTCTATAATTCATTTAATCAATCATTTATCTAATAATTTATATATTTTTCTTTAATTTGATGTCATGAAGCCTTATTGTAACCAAACGTCGTCTGACTTAACGTACTATAATGTACAACTTAAGTAAGTATCACGATCTCAATACATAAGTCCTCAAGGTTTCTCAGCTCGTTATCTAAACGATTATGTTCTATAATTCATTTAATCAATCATTTATCTAATAATTTATATATTTTTTTTGAAATTTGATGTCATGAAGCCTTATTGTAACCAAACGTCGTCTGACTTAACGTATTGTAATGTACAACTTAAGCAATTATCACGATCTCAATACATAAGTCCTCAAGGTTTCTCAGCTCGTTATCTGAACGATTACGTTCTATAATTCATGTAATCAATCATTTATCTAATAATTTATATATATTTTTTAAATTTGATGTCATTAAGCCTTATTGTAACCTAACGTCGTCTGACTTAACGTACTGTAATCTACAACTTAAGTAATTATCACGATCTCAATACATAAGTCCTCAAGGTTTTTCAGCTCGTTATCTGAACGATTACGTTCTATAATTCATTTAATCAATCATTTATCTAATAATTTATATTTTTTTAAAATTTGATGTCATGAAGCCTTATTGTAACCTAACGTCGTCTGACTTAACGTACTGTAATGTACAACTTAAGCAATTATCACGATCTCAATACATAAGTCCTCAAGGTTTCTCAGCTCGTTATCTGAACGATTACGTTCTATAATTCATTTAATCAATCATTTATCTAATAATTTATATATTTTTCTTTAATTTGATGTCTTGAAGCCTTATTGTAACCTAACGTCGTCTGACTTAACGTACTGTAATGTACAACTTAAGTAATTATCACGATCTCAATACATAAGTCCCCAGGGTTTCTCAGCTCGTTACCTGAACGATTACGTTCTATAATTCATTTAATCAATCATTTATCTAATAATTTATATATTTTTTTAAATTTGATGTCATGAAGCCTTATTGTAACGTAACGTCATCTGATTTAACGTACTGTAATGTACAATTTAAGTAATTATCACGATCTCAATACATAAGTCCCCATGGTTTCTCAGCTCGTTATCTGAACGATTACGTTCTATAATTCATTTAATCAATCATTTATCTAATAATTTATATTTTTTTTAAATTTGATGTCATGAAGCCTTATTGTAACCTAACGTCGTCTGACTTAACGTACTGTAATGTACAACTTAAGCAATTATCACGATCTCAATACATAAGTCCCCAGGGTTTCTCAGCTCGTTACCTGAACGATTACGTTCTATAATTCATTTAATCAATCATTTATCTAATAATTTATATATTTTTTTTTAAATTTGATGTCATGAAGCCTTATTGTAACGTAACGTCATCTGATTTAACGTACTGTAATGTACAATTTAAGTAATTATCACGATCTCAATACATAAGTCCCCAGGGTTTCTCAGCTCGTTATCTGAACGATTACGTTCTATAATTCATTTAATCAATCATTTATCTAATAATTTATATTTTTTTTAAATTTGATGTCATGAAGCCTTATTTTAACCTAACGTCGTCTGACTTAACGTACTGTAATGTACAACTTAAGCAATTATCACGATCTCAATACATAAGTCCTCAAGGTTTCTCAGCTCGTTATCTGAACGATTACGTTCTATAATTCATTTAATCAATCATTTATCTAATAATTTATATATTTTTCTTTAATTTGATGTCATGAAGCCTTATTGTAACCAAACGTCGTCTGACTTAACGTACTATAATGTACAACTTAAGTAAGTATCACGATCTCAATACATAAGTCCTCAAGGTTTCTCAGCTCGTTATCTAAACGATTATGTTCTATAATTCATTTAATCAATCATTTATCTAATAATTTATATATTTTTTTTGAAATTTGATGTCATGAAGCCTTATTGTAACCAAACGTCGTCTGACTTAACGTATTGTAATGTACAACTTAAGCAATTATCACGATCTCAATACATAAGTCCTCAAGGTTTCTCAGCTCGTTATCTGAACGATTACGTTCTATAATTCATGTAATCAATCATTTATCTAATAATTTATATATTTTTTTAAATTTGATGTCATGAAGCCTTATTGTAACGTAACGTCATCTGATTTAACGTACTGTAATGTACAATTTAAGTAATTATCACGATCTCAATACATAAGTCCCCATGGTTTCTCAGCTCGTTATCTGAACGATTACGTTCTATAATTCATTTAATCAATCATTTATCTAATAATTTATATTTTTTTTAAATTTGATGTCATGAAGCCTTATTGTAACCTAACGTCGTCTGACTTAACGTACTGTAATGTACAACTTAAGCAATTATCACGATCTCAATACATAAGTCCCCAGGGTTTCTCAGCTCGTTACCTGAACGATTACGTTCTATAATTCATTTAATCAATCATTTATCTAATAATTTATATATTTTTTTTTAAATTTGATGTCATGAAGCCTTATTGTAACGTAACGTCATCTGATTTAACGTACTGTAATGTACAATTTAAGTAATTATCACGATCTCAATACATAAGTCCCCAGGGTTTCTCAGCTCGTTATCTGAACGATTACGTTCTATAATTCATTTAATCAATCATTTATCTAATAATTTATATTTTTTTTAAATTTGATGTCATGAAGCCTTATTTTAACCTAACGTCGTCTGACTTAACGTACTGTAATGTACAACTTAAGCAATTATCACGATCTCAATACATAAGTCCTCAAGGTTTCTCAGCTCGTTATCTGAACGATTACGTTCTATAATTCATTTAATCAATCATTTATCTAATAATTTATATATTTTTCTTTAATTTGATGTCATGAAGCCTTATTGTAACCAAACGTCGTCTGACTTAACGTACTATAATGTACAACTTAAGTAAGTATCACGATCTCAATACATAAGTCCTCAAGGTTTCTCAGCTCGTTATCTAAACGATTATGTTCTATAATTCATTTAATCAATCATTTATCTAATAATTTATATATTTTTTTTGAAATTTGATGTCATGAAGCCTTATTGTAACCAAACGTCGTCTGACTTAACGTATTGTAATGTACAACTTAAGCAATTATCACGATCTCAATACATAAGTCCTCAAGGTTTCTCAGCTCGTTATCTGAACGATTACGTTCTATAATTCATGTAATCAATCATTTATCTAATAATTTATATATATTTTTTAAATTTGATGTCATTAAGCCTTATTGTAACCTAACGTCGTCTGACTTAACGTACTGTAATCTACAACTTAAGTAATTATCACGATCTCAATACATAAGTCCTCAAGGTTTTTCAGCTCGTTATCTGAACGATTACGTTCTATAATTCATTTAATCAATCATTTATCTAATAATTTATATTTTTTTAAAATTTGATGTCATGAAGCCTTGTTGTAACCTAACGTCGTCTGACTTAACGTACTGTAATGTACAACTTAAGCAATTATCACGATCTCAATACATAAGTCCTCAAGGTTTCTCAGCCCGTTATCTGAACGATTACGTTCTATAATTCATTTAATCAATCATTTATCTAATAATTTATATATTTTTCTTTAATTTGATGTCTTGAAGCCTTATTGTAACCTAACATCGTCTGACTTAACGTACTGTAATGTACAACTTAAGTAATTATCACGATCTCAATACATAAGTCCCCAGGGTTTCTCAGCTCGTTACCTGAACGATTACGTTCTATAATTCATTTAATCAATCATTTATCTAATAATTTATATATTTTTTTAAATTTGATGTCATGAAGCCTTATTGTAACGTAACGTCATCTGATTTAACGTACTGTAATGTACAATTTAAGTAATTATCACGATCTCAATACATAAGTCCCCATGGTTTCTCAGCTCGTTATCTGAACGATTACGTTCTATAATTCATTTAATCAATCATTTATCTAATAATTTAAATTTTTTTTAAATTTGATGTCATGAAGCCTTATTGTAACCTAACGTCGTCTGACTTAACGTACTGTAATGTACAACTTAAGCAATTATCACGATCTCAATACATAAGTCCTCAAGGTTTCTCAGCTCGTTATCTGAACGATTACGTTCTATAATTCATTTAATCAATCATTTATCTAATAATTTATATATATTTTTTAAATTTGATGTCATTAAGCCTTATTGTAACCTAACGTCGTCTGACTTAACGTACTGTAATCTACAACTTAAGTAATTATCACGATCTCAATAGATAAGTCCCCAGGGTTTCTCAGCTCGTTATCTGAACGAGTACGTTCTATAATTCATTTAATCAATCATTTATCTAATAATTTATATTTTTTTTAAATTTGATGTCATGAAGCCTTATTGTAACCTAACGTCGTCTGACTTAACGTACTGTAATGTAAAACATAAGCAATTATCACGATCTCAATACATAAGTCCTCAAGGTTTCTCAGCTCGTTATCTGAACGATTACGTTCTATAATTCATTTAATCAATCATTTATATAATAATTTATATATTTTTCTTTAATTTGATGTCATGAAGCCTTATTGTAACCAAACATCGTCTGACTTAACGTATTGTAATGTACAAACTTAAGTAAGTATCACGATCTCAATACATAAGTCCTCAAGGTTTCTCAGCTCGTTATCTAAACGATTATGTTCTATAATTCATTTAATCAATCATTTATCTAATAATTTATATATTTTTTTTGAAATTTGATGTCATGAAGCCTTATTGTAACCAAACGTCGTCTGACTTAACGTACTGTAATGTACAACTTAAGCAATTATCACGATCTCAATACATAAGTCCTCAAGGTTTCTCAGCTGGTTATCTGAACGATTACGTTCTATAATTCATTTAATCAATCATTTATCTAATAATTTATATATATATTTTAAATTTGATGTCATGAAGCCTTATTGTAACCTAACGTCGTCTGACTTAACGTACTGTAATCTACAACTTAAGTAATTATCACGATCTCAATACATAAGTCCCCAGGGTTTCTCAGCTCGTTACCTGAACGATTACGTTCTATAATTCATTTAATCAATCATTTATCTAATAATTTATATATTTTTTTAAATTTGATGTCATGAAGCCTTATTGTAACGTAACGTCATCTGATTTAACGTACTGTAATGTACAATTTAAGTAATTATCACGATCTCAATACATAAGTCCCCATGGTTTCTCAGCTCGTTATCTGAACGATTACGTTCTATAATTCATTTAATCAATCATTTATCTAATAATTTAAATTTTTTTTAAATTTGATGTCATGAAGCCTTATTGTAACCTAACGTCGTCTGACTTAACGTACTGTAATGTACAACTTAAGCAATTATCACGATCTCAATACATAAGTCCTCAAGGTTTCTCAGCTCGTTATCTGAACGATTACGTTCTATAATTCATTTAATCAATCATTTATCTAATAATTTATATATATTTTTTAAATTTGATGTCATTAAGCCTTATTGTAACCTAACGTCGTCTGACTTAACGTACTGTAATCTACAACTTAAGTAATTATCACGATCTCAATAGATAAGTCCCCAGGGTTTCTCAGCTCGTTATCTGAACGAGTACGTTCTATAATTCATTTAATCAATCATTTATCTAATAATTTATATTTTTTTTAAATTTGATGTCATGAAGCCTTATTGTAACCTAACGTCGTCTGACTTAACGTACTGTAATGTAAAACATAAGCAATTATCACGATCTCAATACATAAGTCCTCAAGGTTTCTCAGCTCGTTATCTGAACGATTACGTTCTATAATTCATTTAATCAATCATTTATATAATAATTTATATATTTTTCTTTAATTTGATGTCATGAAGCCTTATTGTAACCAAACATCGTCTGACTTAACGTATTGTAATGTACAAACTTAAGTAAGTATCACGATCTCAATACATAAGTCCTCAAGGTTTCTCAGCTCGTTATCTAAACGATTATGTTCTATAATTCATTTAATCAATCATTTATCTAATAATTTATATATTTTTTTTGAAATTTGATGTCATGAAGCCTTATTGTAACCAAACGTCGTCTGACTTAACGTACTGTAATGTACAACTTAAGCAATTATCACGATCTCAATACATAAGTCCTCAAGGTTTCTCAGCTGGTTATCTGAACGATTACGTTCTATAATTCATTTAATCAATCATTTATCTAATAATTTATATATATATTTTAAATTTGATGTCATGAAGCCTTATTGTAACCTAACGTCGTCTGACTTAACGTACTGTAATCTACAACTTAAGTAATTATCACGATCTCAATACATAAGTCCCCAGGATTTCTCAGCTCGTTATCTGAACGAGTACGTTCTATAATTCATTTAATCAATCATTTATCTAATAATTTATATTTTTTTTAAATTTGATGTCATGAAGCCTTATTGTAACCTAACATCGTCTGACTTAACGTACTGTAATGTACAACTTAAGCAATTATCACGATCTCAATACATAAGTCCTCAAGGTTTCTCAGCTCGTTATCTAAACGATTACGTTCTATAATTCATGTAATCAATCATTTATCTAATAATTTATATATATTTTTTAAATTTGATGTCATTAAGCCTTATTGTAACCTAACGTCGTCTGACTTAACGTACTGTAATCTACAACTTAAGTAATTATCACGATCTCAATACATAAGTCCTCAAGGTTTTTCAGCTCGTTATCTGAACGATTACGTTCTATAATTCATGTAATCAATCATTTATCTAATAATTTATATATATTTTTTAAATTTGATGTCATTAAGCCTTATTGTAACCTAACGTCGTCTGACTTAACGTACTGTAATCTACAACTTAAGTAATTATCACGATCTCAATACATAAGTCCTCAAGGTTTTTCAGCTCGTTATCTGAACGATTACGTTCTATAATTCATTTAATCAATCATTTATCTAATAATTTATATTTTTTTAAAATTTGATGTCATGAAGCCTTGTTGTAACCTAACATCGTCTGACTTAACGTACTGTAATGTACAACTTAAGCAATTATCACGATCTCAATACATAAGTCCTCAAGGTTTCTCAGCTCGTTATCTGAACGATTACGTTCTATAATTCATTTAATCAATCATTTATCTAATAATTTATATATTTTTCTTTAATTTGATGTCTTGAAGCCTTATTGTAACCTAACGTCGTCTGACTTAACGTACTGTAATGTACAACTTAAGTAATTATCACGATCTCAATACATAAGTCCCCAGGGTTTCTCAGCTCGTTACCTGAACGATTACGTTCTATAATTCATTTAATCAATCATTTATCTAATAATTTATATATTTTTTTAAATTTGATGTCATGAAGCCTTATTGTAACGTAACGTCATCTGATTTAACGTACTGTAATGTACAATTTAAGTAATTATCACGATCTCAATACATAAGTCCCCATGGTTTCTCAGCTCGTTATCTGAACGATTACGTTCTATAATTCATTTAATCAATCATTTATCTAATAATTTAAATTTTTTTTAAATTTGATGTCATGAAGCCTTATTGTAACCTAACGTCGTCTGACTTAACGTACTGTAATGTACAACTTAAGCAATTATCACGATCTCAATACATAAGTCCTCAAGGTTTCTCAGCTCGTTATCTGAACGATTACGTTCTATAATTCATTTAATCAATCATTTATCTAATAATTTATATATATTTTTTAAATTTGATGTCATTAAGCCTTATTGTAACCTAATGTCGTCTGACTTAACGTACTGTAATCTACAACTTAAGTAATTATCACGATCTCAATAGATAAGTCCCCAGGGTTTCTCAGCTCGTTATCTGAACGAGTACGTTCTATAATTCATTTAATCAATCATTTATCTAATAATTTATATTTTTTTTAAATTTGATGTCATGAAGCCTTATTGTAACCTAACGTCGTCTGACTTAACGTACTGTAATGTAAAACATAAGCAATTATCACGATCTCAATACATAAGTCCTCAAGGTTTCTCAGCTCGTTATCTGAACGATTACGTTCTATAATTCATTTAATCAATCATTTATATAATCATTTATATATTTTTCTTTAATTTGATGTCATGAAGCCTTATTGTAACCAAACATCGTCTGACTTAACGTATTGTAATGTACAAACTTAAGTAAGTATCACGATCTCAATACATAAGTCCTCAAGGTTTCTCAGCTCGTTATCTAAACGATTATGTTCTATAATTCATTTAATCAATCATTTATCTAATAATTTATATATTTTTTTTGAAATTTGATGTCATGAAGCCTTATTGTAACCAAACGTCGTCTGACTTAACGTACTGTAATGTACAACTTAAGCAATTATCACGATCTCAATACATAAGTCCTCAAGGTTTCTCAGCTGGTTATCTGAACGATTACGTTCTATAATTCATTTAATCAATCATTTATCTAATAATTTATATATATTTTTTAAATTTGATGTCATGAAGCCTTATTGTAACCTAACGTCGTCTGACTTAACGTACTGTAATCTACAACTTAAGTAATTATCACGATCTCAATACATAAGTCCCCAGGATTTCTCAGCTCGTTATCTGAACGAGTACGTTCTATAATTCATTTAATCAATCATTTATCTAATAATTTATATTTTTTTTAAATTTGATGTCATGAAGCCTTATTGTAACCTAACATCGTCTGACTTAACGTACTGTAATGTACAACTTAAGCAATTATCACGATCTCAATACATAAGTCCTCAAGGTTTCTCAGCTCGTTATCTAAACGATTACGTTCTATAATTCATTTAATCAGTCATTTATATAATAATTTATATATTTTTCTTTAATTTGATGTCATGAAGCCTTATTGTAACCAAACGTCGTCTGACTTAACGTACTGTAATGTACAACTTAAGTAAGTATCACGATCTCAATACATAAGTCCTCAAGGTTTCTCAGCTCGTTATCTAAACGATTATGTTCTATAATTCATTTAATCAATCATTTATCTAATAATTTATATATTTTTTTTTTGAAATTTGATGTCATGAAGCCTTATTGTAACCAAACGTCGTCTGACTTAACGTACTGTAATGTACAACTTAAGCAATTATCACGATCTCAATACATAAGTCCTCAAGGTTTCTCAGCTCGTTATCTGAACGATTACGTTCTATAATTCATTTAATCAATCATTTATCTAATAATTTATATATATTTTTTAAATTTGATGTCATTAAGCCTTATTGTAACCTAACATCGTCTGACTTAACGTACTGTAATCTACAACTTAAGTAAATATCACGATCTCAATACATAAGTCCTTAAGGTTTTTCAGCTCGTTATCTGAACGATTACGTTCTATAATTCATTTAATCAATCATTTATCTAATAATTTATATTTTTTTAAAATTTGATGTCATGAAGCCTTAGTGTAACCTAACATCGTCTGACTTAACGTACTGTAATGTACAACTTAAGCAATTATCACGATCTCAATACATAAGTCCTCAAGGTTTCTCAGCTCGTTATCTGAACGATTACGTTCTATAATTCATTTAATCAATCATTTATCTAATAATTTATATATTTTTTTAAAATTTGATGTCATGAAGCCTTATTGTAACCTAACGTCGTCTGACTTAACGTACTGTAATGTACAACTTAAGTAATTATCACGATCTCAATACATAAGTCCCCAGGGTTTCTCAGCTCGTTACCTGAACGATTACGTTCTATAATTCATTTAATCAATCATTTATCTAATAATTTATATATTTTTTTAAATTTGATGTCATGAAGCCTTATTGTAACCTAACCTCGTCTGACTTAACGTACTGTAATGTACAACTTAAGTAATTATCTCTCAATAGATAAGTCCCCAGGGTTTTTCAGCTCGTTATCTGAACGATTACGTTCTATAATTCATTTAATAAATCATTTATCTAATAATTTATATTTTTTTTAAATTTGATGTCATGAAGCCTTATTGTAACCTAACGCCGTCTGACTTAACGTACTGTAATGTACAACTGAAGCAATTATCACGATCTCAATACATAAGTCCTCAAGGTTTCTCAGCTCGTTATCTGAACGATTACGTTCTATAATTCATTTAATCAATCATTTATCTAATAATTTATATATTTTTCTTTAATTTGATGTCATGAAGCCTTATTGTAACCAAACGTCGTCTGACTTAATGTACTATAATGTACAACTTAAGTAAGTATCACGATCTCAATACATAAGTCCTCAAGGTTTCTGAGCTCGTTATCTAAACGATTATGTTCTATAATTCATTTAATCAATCATTTATCTAATAATTTATATATTTTTTTTGAAATTTGATGTCATGAAGCCTTATTGTAACCAAACGTCGTCTGACTTAACGTACTGTAATGTACAACTTAAGCAATTATCACGATCTCAATACATAAGTCCTCAAGGTTTCTCAGCTCGTTATCTGAACGATTACGTTCTATAATTCATGTCATCAATCATTTATCTAATAATTTATATATATTTTTTAAATTTGATGTCATTAAGCCTTATTGTAACCTAACGTCGTCTGACTTAACGTACTGTAATCTACAACTTAAGTAATTATCACGATTTCAATACATAAGTCCTCAAGGTTTTTCAGCTCGTTATCTGAACGATTACGTTCTATAATTCATTTAATCAATCATTTATCTAATAATTTATATTTTTTTAAAATTTGATGTCATGAAGCCTTATTGTAACCTAACGTCGTCTGACTTAACGTACTATAATGTACAACTTAAGCAATTATCACGATCTCAATATATAAGTCCTCAAGGTTTCTCAGCTCGTTATCTGAACGATTACGTTCTATAATTCATTTAATCAATCATTTATCTAATAATTTATATATTTTTCTTTAATTTGATGTCTTGAAGCCTTATTGTAACCTAACGTCGTCTGACTTAACGTACTGTAATGTACAACTTAAGTAATTATCACGATCTCAATACATAAGTCCCCAGGGTTTCTCAGCTCGTTACCTGAACGATTACGTTCTATAATTCAATTAATCAATCATTTATCTAATAATTTATATATTTTTTTAAATTTGATGTCATGAAGCCTTATTGTAACGTAACGTCATCTGATTTAACGTATTGTAATGTACAATTTAAGTAATTATCACGATCTCAATACATAAGTCCCCATGGTTTCTCAGCTCGTTATCTGAACGATTACGTTCTATAATTCATTTAATCAATCATTTATCTAATAATTTATATTTTTTTTAAATTTGATGTCATGAAGCCTTATTGTAACCTAACGTCGTCTGACTTAACGTACTGTAATGTACAACTTAAGCAATTATCACGATCTCAATACATAAGTCCTCAAGGTTTCTCAGCTCGTTATCTGAACGATTACGTTCTATAATTCATTTAATCAATCATTTATCTAATAATTTATATATATTTTTTAAATTTGATGTCATTAAGCCTTATTGTAACCTAACGTCGTCTGACCTAACGTACTGTAATCTACAACTTAAGTAATTATCACGATCTCAATAGATAAGTCCCCAGGGTTTCTCAGCTCGTTATCTGAACGAGTACGTTCTATAATTCATTTAATCAATCATTTATCTAATAATTTATATTTTTTTTAAATTTGATGTCATGAAGCCTTATTGTAACCTAACGTCGTCTGACTTAACGTACTGTAATGTAAAACATAAGCAATTATCACGATCTCAATACATAAGTCCTCAAGGTTTCTCAGCTCGTTATCTGAACGATTACGTTCTATAATTCATTTAATCAATCATTTATATAATAATTTATATATTTTTCTTTAATTTGATGTCATGAAGCCTTATTGTAACCAAACATCGTCTGACTTAACGTACTGTAATGTACAAACTTAAGTAAGTATCACGATCTCAATACATAAGTCCTCAAGGTTTCTCAGCTCGTTATCTAAACGATTATGTTCTATAATTCATTTAATCAATCATTTATCTAATAATTTATATATTTTTTTTGAAATTTGATGTCATGAAGCCTTATTGTAACCAAACGTCGTCTGACTTAACGTACTGTAATGTACAACTTAAGCAATTATCACGATCTCAATACATAAGTCCTCAAGGTTTCTCAGCTGGTTATCTGAACGATTACGTTCTATAATTCATTTAATCAATCATTTATCTAATAATTTATATATATTTTTTAAATTTGATGTCATGAAGCCTTATTGTAACCTAACGTCGTCTGACTTAACGTACTGTAATCTACAACTTAAGTAATTATCACGATCTCAATACATAAGTCCCCAGGATTTCTCAGCTCGTTATCTGAACGAGTACGTTCTATAATTCATTTAATCAATCATTTATCTAATAATTTATATTTTTTTAAATTTGATGTCATGAAGCCTTATTGTAACCTAACATCGTCTGACTTAACGTACTGTAATGTACAACTTAAGCAATTATCACGATCTCAATACATAAGTCCTCAAGGTTTCTCAGCTCGTTATCTAAACGATTACGTTCTATAATTCATTTAATCAGTCATTTATATAATAATTTATATATTTTTCTTTAATTTGATGTCATGAAGCCTTATTGTAACCAAACGTCGTCTGACTTAACGTACTGTAATGTACAACTTCAGTATGTATCACGATCTCAATACATAAGTCCTCAAGGTTTCTCAGCTCGTTATCTAAACGATTATGTTCTATAATTCATTTAATCAATCATTTATCTAATAATTTATATATTTTTTTTTGAAATTTGATGTCATGAAGCCTTATTGTAACCAAACGTCGTCTGACTTAACGTACTGTAATGTACAACTTAAGCAATTATCACGATCTCAATACATAAGTCCTCAAGGTTTCTCAGCTCGTTATCTGAACGATTACGTTCTATAATTCATTTAATCAATCATTTATCTAATAATTTACATATATTTTTTAAATTTGATGTCATTAAGCCTTATTGTAACCTAACATCGTCTGACTTAACGTACTGTAATCTACAACTTAAGTAATTATCACGATCTCAATACATAAGTCCTTAAGGTTTTTCAGCTCGTTATCTGAACGATTACGTTCTATAATTCATTTAATCAATCATTTATCTAATAATTTATATTTTTTTAAAATTTGATGTCATGAACCCTTAGTGTAACCTAACATCGTCTGACTTAACGTACTGTAATGTACAACTTAAGCAATTATCACGATCTCAATACATAAGTCCTCAAGGTTTCTCAGCTCGTTATCTGAACGATTACGTTCTATAATTCATTTAATCAATCATTTATCTAATAATTTATATATTTTTTTAAAATTTGATGTCATGAAGCCTTATTGTAACCTAACGTCGTCTGACTTAACGTACTGTAATGTACAACTTAAGTAATTATCACGATCTCAATACATAAGTCCCCAGGGTTTCTCAGCTCGTTACCTGAACGATTACGTTCTATAATTCATTTAATGAATCATTTATCTAATAATTTATATATTTTTTTAAATTTGATGTCATGAGGCCTTATTGTAACCTAACCTCGTCTGACTTAACGTACTGTAATGTACAACTTAAGTAATTATCTCTCAATAGATAAGTCCCCAGGGTTTCTCAGCTCGTTATCTGAACGATTACGTTCTATAATTCATTTAATCAATCATTTATCTAATAATTTATATATTTTTCTTTAATTTGATGTCTTGAAGACTTATTGTAACCTAACGTCGTCTGACTTAACGTACTGTAATGTACAACTTAAGTAATTATCACGATCTCAATACATAAGTCCCCAGGGTTTCTCAGCTCGTTACCTGAACGATTACGTTCTATAATTCAATTAATCAATCATTTATCTAATAATTTATATATTTTTTTAAATTTGATGTCATGAAGCCTTATTGTAACGTAACGTCATCTGATTTAACGTACTGTAATGTACAATTTAAGTAATTATCACGATCTCAATACATAAGTCCCCATGGTTTCTCAGCTCGTTATCTGAACGATTACGTTCTATAATTCATTTAATCAATCATTTATCTAATAATTTATATTTTTTTTAAATTTGATGTCATGAAGCCTTATTGTAACCTAACGTCGTCTGACTTAACGTACTGTAATGTACAACTTAAGCAATTATCACGATCTCAATACATAAGTCCTCAAGGTTTCTCAGCTCGTTATCTGAACGATTACGTTCTATAATTCATTTAATCAATCATTTATCTAATAATTTATATATATTTTTTAAATTTGATGTCATTAAGCCTTATTGTAACCTAACGTCGTCTGACCTAACGTACTGTAATGTACAACTGAAGCAATTATCACGATCTCAATACATAAGTCCTCAAGGTTTCTCAGCTCGTTATCTGAACGATTACGTTCTATAATTCATTTAATCAATCATTTATCTAATAATTTATATATTTTTCTTTAATTTGATGTCATGAAGCCTTATTGTAACCAAACGTCGTCTGACTTAATGTACTATAATGTACAACTTAAGTAAGTATCACGATCTCAATACATAAGTCCTCAAGGTTTCTGAGCTCGTTATCTAAACGATTATGTTCTATAATTCATTTAATCAATCATTTATCTAATAATTTATATA
Organism: Euphorbia lathyris; assembly: GCF_963576675.1. Classification (NCBI taxonomy): domain Eukaryota; kingdom Viridiplantae; phylum Streptophyta; class Magnoliopsida; order Malpighiales; family Euphorbiaceae; genus Euphorbia; species Euphorbia lathyris. Next base: position 2,927,423 of record NC_088917.1, on the reverse strand, counting down.
TTTTTTTTGAAATTTGATGTCATGAAGCCTTATTGTAACCAAACGTCGTCTGACATAACGTACTGTAATGTACAACTTAAGCAATTATCACGATCTCAATACATAAGTCCTCAAGGTTTCTCAGCTCGTTATCTGAACGATTACGTTCTATAATTCATGTCATCAATCATTTATCTAATAATTTATATATATTTTTTAAATTTGATGTCATTATGCCTTATTGTAACCTAACATCGTCTGACTTAACGTACTGTAATCTACAACTTAAGTAATTATCACGATCTCAATACATAAGTCCCCAGGATTTCTCAGCTCGTTATCTGAACGAGTACGTTCTATAATTCATTTAATCAATCATTTATCTAATAATTTATATTTTTTTAAATTTGATGTCATGAAGCCTTATTGTAACCTAACATCGTCTGACTTAACGTACTGTAATGTACAACTTAAGCAATTATCACGATCTCAATACATAAGTCCTCAAGGTTTCTCAGCTCGTTATCTAAACGATTACGTTCTATAATTCATTTAATCAGTCATTTATATAATAATTTATATATTTTTCTTTAATTTGATGTCATGAAGCCTTATTGTAACCAAACGTCGTCTGACTTAACGTACTGTAATGTACAACTTCAGTATGTATCACGATCTCAATACATAAGTCCTCAAGGTTTCTCAGCTCGTTATCTAAACGATTATGTTCTATAATTCATTTAATCAATCATTTATCTAATAATTTATATATTTTTTTTTGAAATTTGATGTCATGAAGCCTTATTGTAACCAAACGTCGTCTGACTTAACGTACTGTAATGTACAACTTAAGCAATTATCACGATCTCAATACATAAGTCCTCAAGGTTTCTCAGCTCGTTATCTGAACGATTACGTTCTATAATTCATTTAATCAATCATTTATCTAATAATTTACATATATTTTTTAAATTTGATGTCATTAAGCCTTATTGTAACCTAACATCGTCTGACTTAACGTACTGTAATCTACAACTTAAGTAATTATCACGATCTCAATACATAAGTCCTTAAGGTTTTTCAGCTCGTTATCTGAACGATTACGTTCTATAATTCATTTAATCAATCATTTATCTAATAATTTATATTTTTTTAAAATTTGATGTCATGAACCCTTAGTGTAACCTAACATCGTCTGACTTAACGTACTGTAATGTACAACTTAAGCAATTATCACGATCTCAATACATAAGTCCTCAAGGTTTCTCAGCTCGTTATCTGAACGATTACGTTCTATAATTCATTTAATCAATCATTTATCTAATAATTTATATATTTTTTTAAAATTTGATGTCATGAAGCCTTATTGTAACCTAACGTCGTCTGACTTAACGTACTGTAATGTACAACTTAAGTAATTATCACGATCTCAATACATAAGTCCCCAGGGTTTCTCAGCTCGTTACCTGAACGATTACGTTCTATAATTCATTTAATGAATCATTTATCTAATAATTTATATATTTTTTTAAATTTGATGTCATGAGGCCTTATTGTAACCTAACCTCGTCTGACTTAACGTACTGTAATGTACAACTTAAGTAATTATCTCTCAATAGATAAGTCCCCAGGGTTTCTCAGCTCGTTATCTGAACGATTACGTTCTATAATTCATTTAATCAATCATTTATCTAATAATTTATATATTTTTCTTTAATTTGATGTCTTGAAGACTTATTGTAACCTAACGTCGTCTGACTTAACGTACTGTAATGTACAACTTAAGTAATTATCACGATCTCAATACATAAGTCCCCAGGGTTTCTCAGCTCGTTACCTGAACGATTACGTTCTATAATTCAATTAATCAATCATTTATCTAATAATTTATATATTTTTTTAAATTTGATGTCATGAAGCCTTATTGTAACGTAACGTCATCTGATTTAACGTACTGTAATGTACAATTTAAGTAATTATCACGATCTCAATACATAAGTCCCCATGGTTTCTCAGCTCGTTATCTGAACGATTACGTTCTATAATTCATTTAATCAATCATTTATCTAATAATTTATATTTTTTTTAAATTTGATGTCATGAAGCCTTATTGTAACCTAACGTCGTCTGACTTAACGTACTGTAATGTACAACTTAAGCAATTATCACGATCTCAATACATAAGTCCTCAAGGTTTCTCAGCTCGTTATCTGAACGATTACGTTCTATAATTCATTTAATCAATCATTTATCTAATAATTTATATATATTTTTTAAATTTGATGTCATTAAGCCTTATTGTAACCTAACGTCGTCTGACCTAACGTACTGTAATGTACAACTGAAGCAATTATCACGATCTCAATACATAAGTCCTCAAGGTTTCTCAGCTCGTTATCTGAACGATTACGTTCTATAATTCATTTAATCAATCATTTATCTAATAATTTATATATTTTTCTTTAATTTGATGTCATGAAGCCTTATTGTAACCAAACGTCGTCTGACTTAATGTACTATAATGTACAACTTAAGTAAGTATCACGATCTCAATACATAAGTCCTCAAGGTTTCTGAGCTCGTTATCTAAACGATTATGTTCTATAATTCATTTAATCAATCATTTATCTAATAATTTATATATTTTTTTTGAAATTTGATGTCATGAAGCCTTATTGTAACCAAACGTCGTCTGACATAACGTACTGTAATGTACAACTTAAGCAATTATCACGATCTCAATACATAAGTCCTCAAGGTTTCTCAGCTCGTTATCTGAACGATTACGTTCTATAATTCATGTCATCAATCATTTATCTAATAATTTATATATATTTTTTAAATTTGATGTCATTATGCCTTATTGTAACCTAACATCGTCTGACTTAACGTACTGTAATCTACAACTTAAGTAATTATCACGATCTCAATACATAAGTCCTCAAGGTTTTTCAGCTCGTTATCTGAACGATTACGTTCTATAATTCATTTAATCAATCATTTATCTAATAATTTATATTTTTTTAAAATTTGATGTCATGAAGCCTTATTGTAACCTAACGTCGTCTGACTTAAAGTACTATAATGTACAACTTAAGCAATTATCACGATCTCAATATATAAGTCCTCAAGGTTTCTCAGCTCGTTATCTGAACGATTACGTTCTATAATTCATTTAATCAATCATTTATCTAATAATTTATATATTTTTCTTTAATTTGATGTCTTGAAGCCTTATTGTAACCTAACGTCGTCTGACTTAACGTACTGTAATGTACAACTTAAGTAATTATCACGATCTCAATACATAAGTCCCCAGGGTTTCTCAGCTCGTTACCTGAACGATTACGTTCTATAATTCATTTAATCAATCATTTATCTGATAATTTATATATTTTTTTTGAAATTTGATGTCATGAAGCCTTATTGTAACCAAACGTCGTCTGACTTAACGTACTGTAATGTACAACTTAAGCAATTATCACGATCTCAATACATAAGTCCTCAAGGTTTCTCAGCTCGTTATCTGAACGATTACGTTCTATAATTCATTTAATCAATCATTTATCTAATAATTTATATATATTTTTTAAATTTGATGTCATTAAGCCTTATTGTAACCTAACGTCGTCTGACTTAACGTACTGTAATCTACAACTTAAGTAATTATCACGATCTCAATACATAAGTCCCCAGGGTTTCTCAGCTCGTTATTTGAACGAGTACGTTCTATAATTCATTTAATCAATCATTTATCTAATAATTTATATTTTTTTTGAAATTTGATGTCATGAAGCCTTATTGTAACCAAACGTCGTCTGACTTAACGTACTGTAATGTACAACTTAAGCAATTATCACGATCTCAATACATAAGTCCTCAAGGTTTCTCAGCTCGTTATCTGAACGATTACGTTCTATAATTCATTTAATCAATCATTTATCTAATAATTTATATATATTTTTTAAATTTGATGTCATTAAGCCTTATTGTAACCTAACGTCGTCTGACTTAACGTACTGTAATCTACAACTTAAGTAATTATCACGATCTCAATACATAAGTCCCCAGGGTTTCTCAGCTCGTTATCTGAACGAGTACGTTCTATAATTCATTTAATCAATCATTTATCTAATAATTTATATATTTTTTAAATTTGATGTCATGAAGCCTTATTGTAACCTAACGTCGTCTGACTTAACGTACTGTAATGTACAACTTAAGCAATTATCACGATCTCAATACATAAGTCCTTAAGGTTTCTCAGCTCGTTATCTGAACGATTACGTTCTATAATTCATTTAATCAATCATTTATATAATAATTTATATATTTTTCTTTAATTTGATGTCATGAAGCCTTATTGTCACCAAACGTCGTCTGACTTAACGTACTGTAATGTACAACTTAAGTAAGTATCACGATCTCAATACATAAGTCCTCAAGGTTTCTCAGCTCGTTATCTAAACGATTATGTTCTATAATTCATTTAATCAATCATTTATCTAATAATTTATATATTTTTTTTGAAATTTGATGTCATGAAGCCTTATTGTAACCAAACGTCGTCTGACTTAACGTACTGTAATGTACAACTTAAGCAATTATCACGATCTCAATACATAAGTCCTCAAGGTTTCTCAGCTCGTTATCTGAACGATTACATTCTATAATTCATTTAATCAATCATTTATCTAATAATTTATATATATTTTTTAAATTTGATGTCATTAAGCCTTATTGTAACCTAACGTCGTCTGACTTAACGTACTGTAATCTACAACTTAAGTAAATATCACGATCTCAATACATAAGTCCCAAGGGTTTCTCAGCTCGTTATCTGAACGAGTACGTTCTATAATTCATTTAATCAATCATTTATCTAATAATTTATATTTTTTTTAAATTTGATGTCATGAAGCCTTATTGTAACCTAACGTCGTCGGACTTAACGTACTGTAATGTACAACTTAAGCAATTATCACGATCTCAATACATAAGTCCTCAAGGTTTCTCAGCTCGTTATCTGAACGATTACGTTCTATAATTCATTTAATCAATCATTTATATAATAATTTATATATTTTTCTTTAATTTGATGTCATGAAGCCTTATTGTAACCAAACGTCGTCTGACTTAACGTACTGTAATGTACAACTTAAGTAAGTATCACGATCTCAATACATAAGTCCTCAAGGTTTCTCAGCTCGTTATCTAAACGATTATTTTCTATAATTCATTTAATCAATCATTTATCTGATAATTTATATATTTTTTTTGAAATTTGATGTCATGAAGCCTTATTGTAACCAAACGTCGTCTGACTTAACGTACTGTAATGTACAACTTAAGCAATTATCACGATCTCAATACATAAGTCCTCAAGGTTTCTCAGCTCGTTATCTGAACGATTACGTTCTATAATTCATTTAATCAATCATTTATCTAATAATTTATATATATTTTTTAAATTTGATGTCATTAAGCCTTATTGTAACCTAACGTCGTCTGACTTAACGTACTGTAATCTACAACTTAAGTAATTATCACGATCTCAATACATAAGTCCCCAGGGTTTCTCAGCTCGTTATTTGAACGAGTACGTTCTATAATTCATTTAATCAATCATTTATCTAATAATTTATATTTTTTTTAAATTTGATGTCATTAAGCCTTATTGTAACCTAACGTCGTCGGACTTAACGTACTGTAATGTACAACTTAAGCAATTATCACGATCTCAATACATAAGTCCTCAAGGTTTCTCAGCTCGTTATCTGAACGATTACGTTCTATAATTCATTTAATCAATCATTTATATAATAATTTATATATTTTTCTTTAATTTGATGTCATGAAGCCTTATTGTAACCAAACGTCGTCTGACTTAACGTACTGTAATGTACAACTTAAGTAAGTATCACGATCTCAATACATAAGTCCTCAAGGTTTCTCAGCTCGTTATCTAAACGATTATTTTCTATAATTCATTTAATCAATCATTTATCTGATAATTTATATATTTTTTTTGAAATTTGATGTCATGAAGCCTTATTGTAACCAAACGTCGTCTGACTTAACGTACTGTAATGTACAACTTAAGCAATTATCACGATCTCAATACATAAGTCCTCAAGGTTTCTCAGCTCGTTATCTGAACGATTACGTTCTATAATTCATTTAATCAATCATTTATCTAATAATTTATATATATTTTTTAAATTTGATGTCATTAAGCCTTATTGTAACCTAACGTCGTCTGACTTAACGTACTGTAATCTACAACTTAAGTAATTATCACGATCTCAATACATAAGTCCCCAGGGTTTCTCAGCTCGTTATCTGAACGAGTACGTTCTATAATTCATTTAATCAATCATTTATCTAATAATTTATATTTTTTTAAATTTGATGTCATGAAGCCTTATTGTAGCCTAACGTCGTCTGACTTAACGTACTGTAATGTACAACTTAAGCAATTATCACAATCTCAATACATAAGTCCTCAAGGTTTCTCAGCTCGTTATCTGAACGATTACGTTCTATAATTCATTTAATCAATCATTTATATAATAATTTATATATTTTGCTTTAATTTGATGTCATGAAGCCTTATTGTAACCAAACATCGTCTGACTTAACGTACTGTAATGTACAACTTAAGTAAGTATCACGATCTCAATACATAAGTCGTCAAGGTTTCTCAGCTCGTTATCTAAACGATTATGTTCTATAATTCATTTAATCAATCATTTATCTAATAATTTATATATTTTTTTTGAAATTTGATGTCATGAAGCCTTATTGTAACCAAACGTCGTCTGACTTAACGTACTGTAATGTACAACTTAAGCAATTATCACGATCTCAATACATAAGTCCTCAAGGTTTCTCAGCTCGTTATCTGAACGATTACGTTCTATAATTCATTTAATCAATCATTTATCTAATAATTTATATATTTTTTTTAAATTTGATGTCATGAAGCCTTATTGTAACCTAACGTCGTCTGACTTAACGTACTGTAATCTACAACTTAAGTAATTATCACGATCTCAATACATAAGTCCCCAGGGTTTCTCAGCTCGTTATCTGAACGAGTACGTTCTATAATTCATTTAATCAATCATTTATCTAATAATTTATATTTTTTTTAAATTTGATGTCATGAAGCCTTATTGTAACCTAACATCGTCTGACTTAACGTACTGTAATGTACAACTTAAGCAATTATCACGATCTCAATACATAAGTCCTCAAGGTTTCTCAGCTCGTTATCTAAACGATTACGTTCTATAATTCATTTAATCAATCATTTATATAATAATTTATATATTTTTCTTTAATTTGATGTCATGAAGCCTTATTGTAACCAAACGTCGTCTGACTTAACGTACTGTAATGTACAACTTAAGTAAGTATCACGATCTCAATACATAAGTCCTCAAGGTTTCTCAGCTCGTTATCTAAACGATTTTGTTCTATAATTCATTTAATCAATCATTTATCTAATAATTTATATATATTTTTTGAAATTTGATGTCATGAAGCCTTATTGTAACCAAACGTCGTCTGACTTAACGTACTGTAATGTACAACTTAAGCAATTATCACTATCTCAATACATAAGTCCTCAAGGTTTCTCAGCTCGTTATCTGAACGATTACGTTCTATAATTCATTTAATCAATCATTTATCTAATAATTTATATATATTTTTTAAATTTGATGTCATTAAGCCTTATTGTAACCTAACATCGTCTGACTTAACGTACTGTAATCTACAACTTAAGTAATTATCACGATCTCAATACATAAGTCCTTAAGGTTTTTCAGCTCGTTATCTGTACGATTACGTTCTATAATTCATTTAATCAATCATTTATCTAATAATTTATATTTTTTTAAAATTTGATGTCATGAAGCCTTAGTGTAACCTAACATCGTCTGACTTAACGTACTGTAATGTACAACTTAAGCAATTATCACGATCTCAATACATAAGTCCTCAAGGTTTCTCAGCTCGTTATCTGAACGATTACGTTCTATAATTCATTTAATCAATCATTTATCTAATAATTTATATATATTTTTTAAATTTGATGTCATTAAGCCTTATTGTAACCTAACGTCGTCTGACTTAACGTACTGTAATCTACAACTTAAGTAATTATCACGATCTCAATACATAAGTCCCCAGGGTTTCTCAGCTCGTTATCTGAACGAGTACGTTCTATAATTCATTTAATCAATCATTTATCTAATAATTTATATTTTTTTAAATTTGATGTCATGAAGCCTTATTGTAACCTAACGTCGTCTGACTTAACGTACTGTAATGTACAACTTAAGCAATTATCACGATCTCAATACATAAGTCCTCAAGGTTTCTCAGCTCGTTATCTGAACGATTACGTTCTATAATTCATTTAATCAATCATTTATATAAGAATTTATATATTTTTCTTTAATTTGATGTCATGAAGCCTTATTGTAACCAAACGTCGTCTGACTTAACGTACTGTAATGTACAACTTAAGTAAGTATCACGATCTCAATACATAAGTCCTCAAGGTTTCTCAGCTCGTTATCTAAACGATTATGTTCTATAATTCATTTAATCAATCATTTATCTAATAATTTATATATTTTTTTTGAAATTTGATGTCATGAAGCCTTATTGTAACCAAACGTCGTCTGACTTAACGTACTGTAATGTACAACTTAAGCAATTATCACGATCTCAATACATAAGTCCTCAAGGTTTCTCAGCTTGTTATCTGAACGATTACGTTCTATAATGCATTTAATCAATCATTTATCTAATAATTTATATATTTTTTTTAAATTTGATGTCATGAAGCCTTATTGTAACCTAACGTCGTCTGACTTAACGTACTGTAATCTACAACTTAAGTAATTATCACGATCTCAATACATAAGTCCCCAGGGTTTCTCAGCTCGTTATCTGAACGAGTACGTTCTATAATTCATTTAATCAATCATTTATCTAATAATTTATATTTTTTTTAAATTTGATGTCATGAAGCCTTATTGTAACCTAACGTCGTCTGACTTAACGTACTGTAATGTACAACTTAAGCAATTATCACAATCTCAATACATAAGTCCTCAAGGTTTCTCAGCTCGTTATCTAAACGATTACGTTTTAATCAATCATTTATATAATAATTTATATATTTTTCTTTAATTTGATGTCATGAAGCCTTATTGTAGCCAAACGTCGTCTGACTTAACGTACTGTAATGTACAACTTAAGTAAGTATCACGATCTCAATACATAAGTCCTCAAGGTTTCTCAGCTCGTTATCTAAACGATTATGTTCTATAATTCATTTAATCAATCATTTATCTAATAATTTATATATTTTTTTTGAAATTTGATGTCATGAAGCCTTATTGTAACCAAACGTCGTCTGACTTAACGTACTGTAATGTACAACTTAAGCAATTATCACGATCTCAATACATAAGTCCTCAAGGTTTCTCAGCTCGTTATCTGAACGATTACGTTTTATAATTCATTTAATCAATCATTTATCTAATAATTTATATATTTTTTTTAAATTTGATGTCATGAAGCCTTATTGTAACCTAACGTCGTCTGACTTAACGTACTGTAATCTACAACTTAAGTAATTATCACGATCTCAATACATAAGTCCCCAGGGTTTCTCAGCTCGTTATCTGAACGAGTACGTTCTATAATTCATTTAATCAATCATTTATCTAATAATTTATATATTTTTTTTAAATTTGATGTCATGAAGCCTTATTGTAACCTAACGTCGTCTGACTTAACGTACTGTAATGTACAACTTAAGCAATTATCACAATCTCAATACATAAGTCCTCAAGGTTTCTCAGCTCGTTATCTAAACGATTACGTTTTAATCAATCATTTATATAATAATTTATATATTTTTCTTTAATTTGATGTCATGAAGCCTTATTGTAACCAAACGTCGTCTGACTTAACGTACTGTAATGTACAACTTAAGTAAGTATCACGATCTCAATACATAAGTCCTCAAGGTTTCTCAGCTCGTTATCTAAACGATTATGTTCTATAATTCATTTAATCAATCATTTATCTAATAATTTATATATTTTTTTTGAAATTTGATGTCATGAAGCCTTATTGTAACCAAACGTCGTCTGACTTAACGTACTGTAATGTACAACTTAAGCAATTATCACGATCTCAATACATAAGTCCTCAAGGTTTCTCAGCTCGTTATCTGAACGATTACGTTTTATAATTCATTTAACCAATCATTTATCTAATAATTTATATATTTTTTTTAAATTTGATGTCATGAAGCCTTATTGTAACCTAACGTCGTCTGACTTAACGTACTGTAATCTACAACTTAAGTAATTATCACGATCTCAATACATAAGTCCCCAGGGTTTCTCAGCTCGTTATCTGAACGAGTACGTTCTATAATTCATTTAATCAATCATTTATCTAATAATTTATATTTTTTTTAAATTTGATGTCATGAAGCCTTATTGTAACCTAACGTCGTCTGACTTAACGTACTGTAATGTACAACTTAAGCAATTATCACAATCTCAATACATAAGTCCTCAAGGTTTCTCAGCTCGTTATCTAAACGATTACGTTTCAATCAATCATTTATATAATAATTTATATATTTTTCTTTAATTTGATGTCATGAAGCCTTATTGTAACCAAACGTCGTCTGACTTAACGTACTGTAATGTACAACTTAAGTAAGTATCACGATCTCAATACATAAGTCCTCAAGGTTTCTCAGCTCGTTATCTAAACGATTTTGTTCTATAATTCATTTAATCAATCATTTATCTAATAATTTATATATTTTTTTTAAAATTTGATGTCATGAAGCCTTATTGTAACCAAACGTCGTCTGACTTAACGTACTGTAATCTACAACTTAAGTTATTATCACGATCTCAATACATAAGTCCTTAAGGTTTTTCAGCTCGTTATCTGAACGATTACGTTCTATAATTCATTTAATCAATCATTTATCTAATAATTTATATTTTTTTAAAATTTGATGTCATGAAGCCTTAGTGTAACCTAACATCGTCTGACTTAACGTACTGTAATGTACAACTTAAGCAATTATCACGATCTCAATACATAAGTCCTCAAGGTTTCTCAGCTCGTTATCTGAACGATTACGTTCTATAATTCATTTACTCAATCATTTATCTAATAATTTATATATATTTTTTAAATTTGATGTCATTAAGCCTTATTGTAACCTAACGTCGTCTGACTTAACGTACTGTAATCTACAACTTAAGTAATTATCACGATCTCAATACATAAGTCCCCAGGGTTTCTCAGCTCGTTATCTGAACGAGTACGTTCTATAATTCATTTAATCAATCATTTATCTAATAATTTATATTTTTTTAAATTTGATGTCATGAAGCCTTATTGTAACCTAACGTCGTCTGACTTAACGTACTGTAATGTATAACTTAAGCAATTATCACGATCTCAATACATAAGTCCTCAAGGTTTCTCAGCTCGTTATCTGAACGATTACGTTCTATAATTCATTTAATCAATCATTTATATAATAATTTATATATTTTTCTTTAATTTGATGTCATGAAGCCTTATTGTAACCAAACGTCTTCTGACTTAACGTACTGTAATGTACAACTTAAGTAAGTATCACGATCTCAATACATAAGTCCTCAAGGTTTCTCAGCTCGTTATCTAAACGATTACGTTCTATAATTCATTTAATCAATCATTTATATAATAATTTATATATTTTTCTTTAATTTGATGTCATGAAGCCTTATTGTAACCAAACGTCGTCTGACTTAACGTACTGTAATGTACAACTTAAGTAAGTATCACGATCTCAATACATAAGTCCTCAAGGTTTCTCAGCTCGTTATCTAAACGATTATGTTCTATAATTCATTTAATCAATCATTTATCTGATAATTTATATATTTTTTTTGAAATTTGATGTCATGAAGCCTTATTGTAACCAAACGTCGTCTGACTTAACGTACTGTAATGTACAACTTAAGCAATTATCACGATCTCAATACATAAGTCCTCAAGGTTTCTCAGCTCGTTATCTGAACGATTACGTTCTATAATTCATTTAATCAATCATTTATATAATAATTTATATATTTTTCTTTAATTTGATGTCATGAAGCCTTATTGTCACCAAACGTCGTCTGACTTAACGTACTGTAATGTACAACTTAAGTAAGTATCACGATCTCAATACATAAGTCCTCAAGGTTTCTCAGCTCGTTATCTAAACGATTATGTTCTATAATTCATTTAATCAATCATTTATCTGATAATTTATATATTTTTTTTGAAATTTGATGTCATGAAGCCTTATTGTAACCAAACGTCGTCTGACTTAACGTACTGTAATGTACAACTTAAGCAATTATCACGATCTCAATACATAAGTCCTCAAGGTTTCTCAGCTCGTTATCTGAACGATTACGTTCTATAATTCATTTAATCAATCATTTATCTAATAATTTATATATATTTTTTAAATTTGATGTCATTAAGCCTTATTGTAACCTAACGTCGTCTGACTTAACGTACTGTAATCTACAACTTAAGTAAATATCACGATCTCAATACATAAGTCCCCAGGGTTTCTCAGCTCGTTATCTGAACGAGTACGTTCTATAATTCATTTAATCAATCATTTATCTAATAATTTATATTTTTTTTAAATTTGATGTCATGAAGCCTTATTGTAACCTAACGTCGTCGGACTTAACGTACTGTAATGTACAACTTAAGCAATTATCACGATCTCAATACATAAGTCCTCAAGGTTTCTCAGCTCGTTATCTGAACGATTACGTTCTATAATTCATTTAATCAATCATTTATATAATAATTTATATATTTTTCTTTAATTTGATGTCATGAAGCCTTATTGTAACCAGACGTCGTCTGACTTAACGTACTGTAATGTAAAACTTAAGTAAGTATCACGATCTCAATACATAAGTCCTCAAGGTTTCTCAGCTCGTTATCTAAACGATTATTTTCTATAATTCATTTAATCAATCATTTATCTAATAATTTATATATATTTTTTAAATTTGATGTCATTAAGCCTTATTGTAACCTAACGTCGTCTGACTTAACGTACTGTAATCTACAACTTAAGTAATTATCACGATCTCAATACATAAGTCCCCAGGGTTTCTCAGCTCGTTATCTGAACGAGTACGTTCTATAATTCATTTAATCAATCATTTATCTAATAATTTATATTTTTTTTAAATTTGATGTCATGAAGCCTTATTGTAACCTAACGTCGTCGGACTTAACGTACTGTAATGTACAACTTAAGCAATTATCACGATCTCAATACATAAGTCCTCAAGGTTTCTCAGCTCGTTATCTGAACGATTACGTTCTATAATTCATTTAATCAATCATTTATATAATAATTTATATATTTTTCTTTAATTTGATGTCATGAAGCCTTATTGTAACCAAACGTCGTCTGACTTAACGTACTGTAATGTACAACTTAAGTAAGTATCACGATCTCAATACATAAGTCCTCAAGGTTTCTCAGCTCGTTATCTAAACGATTATTTTCTATAATTCATTTAATCAATCATTTATCTGATAATTTATATATTTTTTTTGAAATTTGATGTCATGAAGCCTTATTGTAACCAAACGTCGTCTGACTTAACGTACTGTAATGTACAAATTAAGCAATTATCACGATCTCAATACATAAGTCCTCAAGGTTTCTCAGCTCGTTATCTGAACGATTACGTTCTATAATTCATTTAATCAATCATTTATCTAATAATTTATATATATTTTTTAAATTTGATGTCATTAAGCCTTATTGTAACCTAACGTCGTCTGACTTAACGTACTGTAATCTACAACTTAAGTAATTATCACGATCTCAATAGATAAGTCCCCAGGGTTTCTCAGCTCGTTATTTGAACGAGTACGTTCTATAATTCATTTAATCAATCATTTATCTAATAATTTATATTTTTTTAAATTTGATGTCATGAAGCCTTATTGTAGCCTAACGTCGTCTGACTTAACGTACTGTAATGTACAACTTAAGCAATTATCACAATCTCAATACATAAGTCCTCAAGGTTTCTCAGCTCGTTATCTGAACGATTACGTTCTATAATTCATTTAATCAATCATTTATATAATAATTTATATATTTTTCTTTAATTTGGTGTCATGAAGCCTTATTGTAACCAAACGTCGTCTGACTTAACGTACTGTAATGTACAACTTAAGTAAGTATCACGATCTCAATACATAAGTCCTCAAGGTTTCTCAGCTCGTTATCTAAACGATTATGTTCTATAATTCATTTAATCAATCATTTATCTAATAATTTATATATTTTTTTTGAAATTTGATGTCATGAAGCCTTATTGTAACCAAACGTCGTCTGACTTAACGTACTGTAATGTACAACTTAAGCAATTATCACGATCTCAATACATAAGTCCTCAAGGTTTCTCAGCTCGTTATCTGAACGATTACGTTCTATAATTCATTTAATCAATCATTTATCTAATAATTTATATATTTTTTTTAAATTTGATGTCATGAAGCCTTATTGTAACCTAACGTCGTCTGACTTAACGTACTGTAATGTACAACTTAAGTAATTATCACGATCTCAATACATAAGTCCCCAGGGTTTCTCAGCTCGTTATCTGAACGAGTACGTTCTATAATTCATTTAATCAATCATTTATCTAATAATTTATATTTTTTTTAAATTTGATGTCATGAAGCCTTATTGTAACCTAACATCGTCTGACTTAACGTACTGTAATGTACAACTTAAGCAATTATCACGATCTCAATACATAAGTCCTCAAGGTTTCTCAGCTCGTTATCTAAACGATTACGTTCTATAATTCATTTAATCAATCATTTATATAATAATTTATATATTTTTCTTTAATTTGATGTCATGAAGCCTTATTGTAACCAAACGTCGTCTGACTTAACGTACTGTAATGTACAACTTAAGTAAGTATCACGATCTCAATACATAAGTCCTCAAGGTTTCTCAGCTCGTTATCTAAACGATTTTGTTCTATAATTCATTTAATCAATCATTTATCTAATAATTTATATATATTTTTTGAAATTTGATGTCATGAAGCCTTATTGTAACCAAACGTCGTCTGACTTAACGTACTGTAATGTACAACTTAAGCAATTATCACTATCTCAATACATAAGTCCTCAAGGTTTCTCAGCTCGTTATCTGAACGATTACGTTCTATAATTCATTTAATCAATCATTTATCTAATAATTTATATATATTTTTTAAATTTGATGTCATTAAGCCTTATTGTAACCTAACATCGTCTGACTTAACGTACTGTAATCTACAACTTAAGTAATTATCACGATCTCAATACATAAGTCCTTAAGGTTTTTCAGCTCGTTATCTGTACGATTACGTTCTATAATTCATTTAATCAATCATTTATCTAATAATTTATATTTTTTTAAAATTTGATGTCATGAAGCCTTAGTGTAACCTAACATCGTCTGACTTAACGTACTGTAATGTACAACTTAAGCAATTATCACGATCTCAATACATAAGTCCTCAAGGTTTCTCAGCTCGTTATCTGAACGATTACGTTCTATAATTCATTTAATCAATCATTTATCTAATAATTTATATATATTTTTTAAATTTGATGTCATTAAGCCTTATTGTAACCTAACGTCGTCTGACTTAACGTACTGTAATCTACAACTTAAGTAATTATCACGATCTCAATACATAAGTCCCCAGGGTTTCTCAGCTCGTTATCTGAACGAGTACGTTCTATAATTCATTTAATCAATCATTTATCTAATAATTTATATTTTTTTAAATTTGATGTCATGAAGCCTTATTGTAACCTAACGTCGTCTGACTTAACGTACTGTAATGTACAACTTAAGCAATTATCACGATCTCAATACATAAGTCCTCAAGGTTTCTCAGCTCGTTATCTGAACGATTATGTTCTATAATTCATTTAATCAATCATTTATATAAGAATTTATATATTTTTCTTTAATTTGATGTCATGAAGCCTTATTGTAACCAAACGTCGTCTGACTTAACGTACTGTAATGTACAACTTAAGTAAGTATCACGATCTCAATACATAAGTCCTCAAGGTTTCTCAGCTCGTTATCTAAACGATTATGTTCTATAATTCATTTAATCAATCATTTATCTAATAATTTATATATTTTTTTTGAAATTTGATGTCATGAAGCCTTATTGTAACCAAACGTCGTCTGACTTAACGTACTGTAATGTACAACTTAAGCAATTATCACGATCTCAATACATAAGTCCTCAAGGTTTCTCAGCTCGTTATCTGAACGATTACGTTCTATAATGCATTTAATCAATCATTTATCTAATAATTTATATATTTTTTTTAAATTTGATGTCATGAAGCCTTATTGTAACCTAACGTCGTCTGACTTAACGTACTGTAATCTACAACTTAAGCAATTATCACGATCTCAATACATAAGTCCTCAAGGTTTCTCAGCTCGTTATCTGAACGATTACGTTCTATAATTCATTTAATCAATCATTTATCTAATAATTTATATTTTTTTAAAATTTGATGTCATGAAGCCTTAGTGTAACCTAACATCGTCTGACTTAACGTACTGTAATGTACAACTTAAGCAATTATCACGATCTCAATACATAAGTCCTCAAGGTTTTGCAGCTCGTTATCTGAACGATTACGTTCTATAATTCATTTAATCAATCATTTATCTAATAATTTATATATATTTTTTAAATTTGATGTCATTAAGCCTTATTGTACCTAACGTCGTCTGACTTAACATACTGTAATCTACAACTTAAGTAATTATCACGATCTCAATACATAAGTCCCCAGGGTTTCTCAGCTCGTTATCTGAACGAGTACGTTCTATAATTCATTTAATCAATCATTTATCTAATAATTTATATTTTTTTAAATTTGATGTCATGAAGCCTTATTGTAACCTAACGTCGTCTGACTTAACGTACTGTAATGTACAACTTAAGCAATTATCACGATCTCAATACATAAGTCCTCAAGGTTTCTCAGCTCGTTATCTGAACGATTACGTTCTATAATTCATTTAATCAATCATTTATATAATAATTTATATATTTTTCTTTAATTTGATGTCATGAAGCCTTATTGTAACCAAACGTCTTCTGACTTAACGTACTGTAATGTACAACTTAAGTAAGTATCACGATCTCAATACATAAGTCCTCAAGGTTTCTCAGCTCGTTATCTAAACGATTACGTTCTATAATTCATTTAATCAATCATTTATATAATAATTTATATATTTTTCTTTAATTTGATGTCATGAAGCCTTATTGTAACCAAACGTCGTCTGACTTAACGTACTGTAATGTACAACTTAAGTAAGTATCACGATCTCAATACATAAGTCCTCAAGATTTCTCAGCTCGTTATCTAAACGATTTTGTTCTATAATTCATTTAATCAATCATTTATCTAATAATTTATATATTTTTTTTAAAATTTGATGTCATGAAGCCTTATTGTAACCAAACGTCGTCTGACTTAACGTACTGTAATGTACAACTTAAGCAATTATCACGATCTCAATACATAAGTCCTCAAGGTTTCTCAGCTCGTTATCTGAACGATTACGTTCTATAATTCATTTAATCAATCATTTATCTAATAATTTATATATATTTTTTAAATTTGATGTCATTAAGCCTTATTGTAACCTAACATCGTCTGACTTAACGTACTGTAATCTACAACTTAAGTAATTATCACGATCTCAATACATAAGTCCTTAAGGTTTTTCAGCTCGTTATCTGAACGATTACGTTCTATAATTCATTTAATCAATCATTTATCTAATAATTTATATTTTTTTAAAATTTGATGTCATGAAGCCTTAGTGTAACCTAACATCGTCTGACTTAACGTACTGTAATGTACAACTTAAGCAATTATCACGATCTCAATACATAAGTCCTCAAGGTTTCTCAGCTCGTTATCTGAACGATTACGTTCTATAATTCATTTACTCAATCATTTATCTAATAATTTATATATATTTTTTAAATTTGATGTCATTAAGCCTTATTGTAACCTAACGTCGTCTGACTTAACGTACTGTAATCTACAACTTAAGTAATTATCACGATCTCAATACATAAGTCCCCAAGGTTTCTCAGCTCGTTATCTGAACGAGTACGTTCTATAATTCATTTAATCAATCATTTATCTAATAATTTATATTTTTTTAAATTTGATGTCATGAAGCCTTATTGTAACCTAACGTCGTCTGACTTAACGTACTGTAATGTACAACTTAAGCAATTATCACGATCTCAATACATAAGTCCTCAAGGTTTCTCAGCTCGTTATCTGAACGATTACGTTCTATAATTCATTTAATCAATCATTTATATAATAATTTATATATTTTTCTTTAATTTGATGTCATGAAGCCTTATTGTAACCAAACGTCTTCTGACTTAACGTACTGTAATGTACAACTTAAGTAAGTATCACGATCTCAATACATAAGTCCTCAAGGTTTCTCAGCTCGTTATCTAAACGATTACGTTCTATAATTCATTTAATCAATCATTTATATAATAATTTATATATTTTTCTTTAATTTGATGTCATGAAGCCTTATTGTAACCAAACGTCGTCTGACTTAACGTACTGTAATGTACAACTTAAGTAAGTATCACGATCTCAATACATAAGTCCTCAAGGTTTCTCAGCTCGTTATCTAAACGATTTTGTTCTATAATTCATTTAATCAATCATTTATCTAATAATTTATATATTTTTTTTAAAATTTGATGTCATGAAGCCTTATTGTAACCAAACGTCGTCTGACTTAACGTACTGTAATGTACAACTTAAGCAATTATCACGATCTCAATACATAAGTCCTCAAGGTTTCTCAGCTCGTTATCTGAACGATTACGTTCTATAATTCATTTAATCAATCATTTATATAATAATTTATATATTTTTCTTTAATTTGATGTCATGAAGCCTTATTGTAACCAAACGTCGTCTGACTTAACGTACTGTAATGTACAACTTAAGCAATTATCACGATCTCAATACATAAGTCCTCAAGGTTTCTCAGCTCGTTATCTGAACGATTACGTTCTATAATTCATTTACTCAATCATTTATCTAATAATTTATATATATTTTTTAAATTTGATGTCATTAAGCCTTATTGTAACCTAACGTCGTCTGACTTAACGTACTGTAATCTACAACTTAAGTAATTATCACGATCTCAATACATAAGTCCCCAAGGTTTCTCAGCTCGTTATCTGAACGAGTACGTTCTATAATTCATTTAATCAATCATTTATCTAATAATTTATATTTTTTTAAATTTGATGTCATGAAGCCTTATTGTAACCTAACGTCGTCTGACTTAACGTACTGTAATGTACAACTTAAGCAATTATCACGATCTCAATACATAAGTCCTCAAGGTTTCTCAGCTCGTTATCTGAACGATTACGTTCTATAATTCATTTAATCAATCATTTATATAATAATTTATATATTTTTCTTTAATTTGATGTCATGAAGCCTTATTGTAACCAAACGTCTTCTGACTTAACGTACTGTAATGTACAACTTAAGTAAGTATCACGATCTCAATACATAAGTCCTCAAGGTTTCTCAGCTCGTTATCTATACGATTACGTTCTATAATTCATTTAATCAATCATTTATATAATAATTTATATATTTTTCTTTAATTTGATGTCATGAAGCCTTATTGTAACCAAACGTCGTCTGACTTAACGTACTGTAATGTACAACTTAAGTAAGTATCACGATCTCAATACATAAGTCCTCAAGGTTTCTCAGCTCGTTATCTAAACGATTTTGTTCTATAATTCATTTAATCAATCATTTATCTAATAATTTATATATTTTTTTTAAAATTTGATGTCATGAAGCCTTATTGTAACCAAACGTCGTCTGACTTAACGTACTGTAATGTACAACTTAAGCAATTATCACGATCTCAATACATAAGTCCTCAAGGTTTCTCAGCTCGTTATCTGAACGATTACGTTCTATAATTCATTTAATCAATCATTTATATAATAATTTATATATTTTTCTTTAATTTGATGTCATGAAGCCTTATTGTAACCAAACGTCGTCTGACTTAACGTACTGTAATGTACAACTTAAGTAAGTATCACGATCTCAATACATAAGTCCTCAAGGTTTCTCAGCTCGTTATCTAAACGATTATGTTCTATAATTCATTTAATCAATCATTTATCTAATAATTTATATATATTTTTTAAATTTGATGTCATGAAGCCTTATTGTAACCAAACGTCGTCTGACTTAACGTACTGTAATGTACAACTTAAGTAAGTATCACGATCTCAATACATAAGTCCTCAAGGTTTCTCAGCTCGTTATCTAAACGATTTTGTTCTATAATTCATTTAATCAATCATTTATCTAATAATTTATATATTTTTTTTGAAATTTGATGTCATGAAGCCTTATTGTAACCAAACGTCGTCTGACTTAACGTACTGTAATGTACAACTTAAGCAATTATCACGATCTCAATACATAAGTCCTTAAGGTTTTTCAGCTCGTTATCTGAACGATTACGTTCTATAATTCATTTAATCAATCATTTATCTAATAATTTATATATATTTTTGAAATTTGATGTCACGAAGCCTTATTGTAACCAAACGTCGTCTGACTTAACGTACTGTAATGTACAACTTAAGCAATTATCACGATCTCAATACATAAGTCCTCAAGGTTTCTCAGCTCGTTATCTGAACGATTACGTTCTATAATTCATTTAATCAATCATTTATATAATAATTTATATATTTTTCTTTAATTTGATGTCATGAAGCCTTATTGTAACCAAACGTCGTCTGACTTAACGTACTGTAATGTACAACTTAAGTAAGTATCACGATCTCAATACATAAGTCCTCAAGATTTCTCAGCTCGTTATCTAAACGATTTTGTTCTATAATTCATTTAATCAATCATTTATCTAATAATTTATATATTTTTTTTAAAATTTGATGTCATGAAGCCTTATTGTAACCAAACGTCGTCTGACTTAACGTACTGTAATGTACAACTTAAGCAATTATCACGATCTCAATACATAAGTCCTCAAGGTTTCTCAGCTCGTTATCTGAACGATTACGTTCTATAATTCATTTAATCAATCATTTATCTAATAATTTATATATATTTTTTAAATTTGATGTCATTAAGCCTTATTGTAACCTAACATCGTCTGACTTAACGTACTGTAATCTACAACTTAAGTAATTATCACGATCTCAATACATAAGTCCTTAAGGTTTTTCAGCTCGTTATCTGAACGATTACGTTCTATAATTCATTTAATCAATCATTTATCTAATAATTTATATTTTTTTAAAATTTGATGTCATGAAGCCTTAGTGTAACCTAACATCGTCTGACTTAACGTACTGTAATGTACAACTTAAGCAATTATCACGATCTCAATACATAAGTCCTCAAGGTTTCTCAGCTCGTTATCTGAACGATTACGTTCTATAATTCATTTACTCAATCATTTATCTAATAATTTATATATATTTTTTAAATTTGATGTCATTAAGCCTTATTGTAACCTAACGTCGTCTGACTTAACGTACTGTAATCTACAACTTAAGTAATTATCACGATCTCAATACATAAGTCCCCAAGGTTTCTCAGCTCGTTATCTGAACGAGTACGTTCTATAATTCATTTAATCAATCATTTATCTAATAATTTATATTTTTTTAAATTTGATGTCATGAAGCCTTATTGTAACCTAACGTCGTCTGACTTAACGTACTGTAATGTACAACTTAAGCAATTATCACGATCTCAATACATAAGTCCTCAAGGTTTCTCAGCTCGTTATCTGAACGATTACGTTCTATAATTCATTTAATCAATCATTTATATAATAATTTATATATTTTTCTTTAATTTGATGTCATGAAGCCTTATTGTAACCAAACGTCTTCTGACTTAACGTACTGTAATGTACAACTTAAGTAAGTATCACGATCTCAATACATAAGTCCTCAAGGTTTCTCAGCTCGTTATCTAAACGATTACGTTCTATAATTCATTTAATCAATCATTTATATAATAATTTATATATTTTTCTTTAATTTGATGTCATGAAGCCTTATTGTAACCAAACGTCGTCTGACTTAACGTACTGTAATGTACAACTTAAGTAAGTATCACGATCTCAATACATAAGTCCTCAAGGTTTCTCAGCTCGTTATCTAAACGATTTTGTTCTATAATTCATTTAATCAATCATTTATCTAATAATTTATATATTTTTTTTAAAATTTGATGTCATGAAGCCTTATTGTAACCAAACGTCGTCTGACTTAACGTACTGTAATGTACAACTTAAGCAATTATCACGATCTCAATACATAAGTCCTCAAGGTTTCTCAGCTCGTTATCTGAACGATTACGTTCTATAATTCATTTAATCAATCATTTATATAATAATTTATATATTTTTCTTTAATTTGATGTCATGAAGCCTTATTGTAACCAAACGTCGTCTGACTTAACGTACTGTAATGTACAACTTAAGTAAGTATCACGATCTCAATACATAAGTCCTCAAGGTTTCTCAGCTCGTTATCTAAACGATTATGTTCTATAATTCATTTAATCAATCATTTATCTAATAATTTATATATATTTTTTAAATTTGATGTCATGAAGCCTTATTGTAACCAAACGTCGTCTGACTTAACGTACTGTAATGTACAACTTAAGTAAGTATCACGATCTCAATACATAAGTCCTCAAGGTTTCTCAGCTCGTTATCTAAACGATTTTGTTCTATAATTCATTTAATCAATCATTTATCTAATAATTTATATATTTTTTTTGAAATTTGATGTCATGAAGCCTTATTGTAACCAAACGTCGTCTGACTTAACGTACTGTAATGTACAACTTAAGCAATTATCACGATCTCAATACATAAGTCCTTAAGGTTTTTCAGCTCGTTATCTGAACGATTACGTTCTATAATTCATTTAATCAATCATTTATCTAATAATTTATATATATTTTTGAAATTTGATGTCACGAAGCCTTATTGTAACCAAACGTCGTCTGACTTAACGTACTGTAATGTACAACTTAAGCAATTATCACGATCTCAATACATAAGTCCTCAAGGTTTCTCAGCTCGTTATCTGAACGATTACGTTCTATAATTCATTTAATCAATCATTTATATAATAATTTATATATTTTTCTTTAATTTGATGTCATGAAGCCTTATTGTAACCAAACGTCGTCTGACTTAACGTACTGTAATGTACAACTTAAGTAAGTATCACGATCTCAATACATAAGTCCTCAAGATTTCTCAGCTCGTTATCTAAACGATTTTGTTCTATAATTCATTTAATCAATCATTTATCTAATAATTTATATATTTTTTTTAAAATTTGATGTCATGAAGCCTTATTGTAACCAAACGTCGTCTGACTTAACGTACTGTAATGTACAACTTAAGCAATTATCACGATCTCAATACATAAGTCCTCAAGGTTTCTCAGCTCGTTATCTGAACGATTACGTTCTATAATTCATTTAATCAATCATTTATCTAATAATTTATATATATTTTTTAAATTTGATGTCATTAAGCCTTATTGTAACCTAACATCGTCTGACTTAACGTACTGTAATCTACAACTTAAGTAATTATCACGATCTCAATACATAAGTCCTTAAGGTTTTTCAGCTCGTTATCTGAACGATTACGTTCTATAATTCATTTAATCAATCATTTATCTAATAATTTATATTTTTTTAAAATTTGATGTCATGAAGCCTTAGTGTAACCTAACATCGTCTGACTTAACGTACTGTAATGTACAACTTAAGCAATTATCACGATCTCAATACATAAGTCCTCAAGGTTTCTCAGCTCGTTATCTGAACGATTACGTTCTATAATTCATTTACTCAATCATTTATCTAATAATTTATATATATTTTTTAAATTTGATGTCATTAAGCCTTATTGTAACCTAACGTCGTCTGACTTAACGTACTGTAATCTACAACTTAAGTAATTATCACGATCTCAATACATAAGTCCCCAAGGTTTCTCAGCTCGTTATCTGAACGAGTACGTTCTATAATTCATTTAATCAATCATTTATCTAATAATTTATATTTTTTTAAATTTGATGTCATGAAGCCTTATTGTAACCTAACGTCGTCTGACTTAACGTACTGTAATGTACAACTTAAGCAATTATCACGATCTCAATACATAAGTCCTCAAGGTTTCTCAGCTCGTTATCTGAACGATTACGTTCTATAATTCATTTAATCAATCATTTATATAATAATTTATATATTTTTCTTTAATTTGATGTCATGAAGCCTTATTGTAACCAAACGTCTTCTGACTTAACGTACTGTAATGTACAACTTAAGTAAGTATCACGATCTCAATACATAAGTCCTCAAGGTTTCTCAGCTCGTTATCTAAACGATTACGTTCTATAATTCATTTAATCAATCATTTATATAATAATTTATATATTTTTCTTTAATTTGATGTCATGAAGCCTTATTGTAACCAAACGTCGTCTGACTTAACGTACTGTAATGTACAACTTAAGTAAGTATCACGATCTCAATACATAAGTCCTCAAGGTTTCTCAGCTCGTTATCTAAACGATTTTGTTCTATAATTCATTTAATCAATCATTTATCTAATAATTTATATATTTTTTTTAAAATTTGATGTCATGAAGCCTTATTGTAACCAAACGTCGTCTGACTTAACGTACTGTAATGTACAACTTAAGCAATTATCACGATCTCAATACATAAGTCCTCAAGGTTTCTCAGCTCGTTATCTGAACGATTACGTTCTATAATTCATTTAATCAATCATTTATATAATAATTTATATATTTTTCTTTAATTTGATGTCATGAAGCCTTATTGTAACCAAACGTCGTCTGACTTAACGTACTGTAATGTACAACTTAAGTAAGTATCACGATCTCAATACATAAGTCCTCAAGGTTTCTCAGCTCGTTATCTAAACGATTATGTTCTATAATTCATTTAATCAATCATTTATCTAATAATTTATATATATTTTTTAAATTTGATGTCATGAAGCCTTATTGTAACCAAACGTCGTCTGACTTAACGTACTGTAATGTACAACTTAAGTAAGTATCACGATCTCAATACATAAGTCCTCAAGGTTTCTCAGCTCGTTATCTAAACGATTTTGTTCTATAATTCATTTAATCAATCATTTATCTAATAATTTATATATTTTTTTTGAAATTTGATGTCATGAAGCCTTATTGTAACCAAACGTCGTCTGACTTAACGTACTGTAATGTACAACTTAAGCAATTATCACGATCTCAATACATAAGTCCTTAAGGTTTTTCAGCTCGTTATCTGAACGATTACGTTCTATAATTCATTTAATCAATCATTTATCTAATAATTTATATATATTTTTGAAATTTGATGTCATGAAGCCTTATTGTAACCAAACGTCGTCTGACTTAACGTACTGTAATGTACAACTTAAGCAATTATCACGATCTCAATACATAAGTCCTCAAGGTTTCTCAGCTCGTTATCTGAACGATTACGTTCTATAATTCATTTAATCAATCATTTATATAATAATTTATATATTTTTCTTTAATTTGATGTCATGAAGCCTTATTGTAACCAAACGTCGTCTGACTTAACGTACTGTAATGTACAACTTAAGTAAGTATCACGATCTCAATACATAAGTCCTCAAGGTTTCTCAGCTCGTTATCTAAACGATTATGTTCTATAATTCATTTAATCAATCATTTATCTAATAATTTATATATTTTTTTTGAAATTTGATGTCATGAAGCCTTATTGTAACCAAACGTCGTCTGACTTAACGTACTGTAATGTACAACTTAAGCAATTATCACGATCTCAATACATAAGTCCTCAAGGTTTCTCAGCTCGTTATCTGAACGATTACGTTTTATAATTCATTTAATCAATCATTTATCTAATAATTTATATATTTTTTTTAAATTTGATGTCATGAAGCCTTATTGTAACCTAACGTCGTCTGACTTAACGTACTGTAATCTACAACTTAAGTAATTATCACGATCTCAATACATAAGTCCCCAGGGTTTCTCAGCTCGTTATCTGAACGAGTACGTTCTATAATTCATTTAATCAATCATTTATCTAATAATTTATATTTTTTTAAATTTGATGTCATGAAGCCTTATTGTAACCTAACGTCGTCTGACTTAACGTACTGTAATGTACAACTTAAGCAATTATCACGATCTCAATACATAAGTCCTCAAGGTTTCTCAGCTCGTTATCTAAACGATTACGTTCTATAATTCATTTAATCAATCATTTATATAATAATTTATATATTTTTCTTTAATTTGATGTCATGAAGCCTTATTGTAACCAAACGTCGTCTGACTTAACGTACTGTAATGTACAACTTAAGTAAGTATCACGATCTCAATACATAAGTCCTCAAGGTTTCTCAGCTCGTTATCTAAACGATTTTGTTCTATAATTCATTTAATCAATCATTTATCTAATAATTTATATATTTTTTTTGAAATTTGATGTCATGAAGCCTTATTGTAACCAAACGTCGTCTGACTTAACGTACTGTAATGTACAACTTAAGCAATTATCACGATCTCAATACATAAGTCCTCAAGGTTTCTCAGCTCGTTATCTGAACGATTACGTTCTATAATTCATTTAATCAATCATTTATCTAATAATTTATATATATTTTTGAAATTTGATGTCATGAAGCCTTATTGTAACCAAACGTCGTCTGACTTAACGTACTGTAATGTACAACTTAAGCAATTATCACGATCTCAATACATAAGTCCTCAAGGTTTCTCAGCTCGTTATCTGAACGATTACGTTCTATAATTCATTTAATCAATCATTTATATAATAATTTATATATTTTTCTTTAATTTGATGTCATGAAGCCTTATTGTAACCAAACGTCGTCTGACTTAACGTACTGTAATGTACAACTTAAGTAAGTATCACGATCTCAATACATAAGTCCTCAAGGTTTCTCAGCTCGTTATCTAAACGATTATGTTCTATAATTCATTTAATCAATCATTTATCTAATAATTTATATATTTTTTTTGAAATTTGATGTCATGAAGCCTTATTGTAACCAAACGTCGTCTGACTTAACGTACTGTAATGTACAACTTAAGCAATTATCACGATCTCAATACATAAGTCCTCAAGGTTTCTCAGCTCGTTATCTGAACGATTACGTTTTATAATTCATTTAATCAATCATTTATCTAATAATTTATATATTTTTTTTAAATTTGATGTCATGAAGCCTTATTGTAACCTAACGTCGTCTGACTTAACGTACTGTAATCTACAACTTAAGTAATTATCACGATCTCAATACATAAGTCCCCAGGGTTTCTCAGCTCGTTATCTGAACGAGTACGTTCTATAATTCATTTAATCAATCATTTATCCAATAATTTATATATTTTTCTTTAATTTGATGTCTTGAAGCCTTATTGTAACCTAACGTCGTCTGACTTAACGTACTGTAATGTACAACTTAAGCAATTATCACGATCTCAATACATAAGTCCTCAAGGTTTCTCAGCTCGTTATCTAAACGATTACGTTCTATAATTCATTTAATCAATCATTTATATAATAATTTATATATTTTTCTTTAATTTGATGTCATGAAGCCTTATTGTAACCAAACGTCGTCTGACTTAACGTACTGTAATGTACAACTTAAGTAAGTATCACGATCTCAATACATAAGTCCTCAAGGTTTCTCAGCTCGTTATCTAAACGATTTTGTTCTATAATTCATTTAATCAATCATTTATCTAATAATTTATATATTTTTTTTGAAATTTGATGTCATGAAGCCTTATTGTAACCAAACGTCGTCTGACTTAACGTACTGTAATGTACAACTTAAGTAATTATCACGATCTCAATACATAAGTCCTTAAGGTTTTTCAGCTCGTTATCTGAACGATTACGTTCTATAATTCATTTAATCAATCATTTATCTAATAATTTATATATATTTTTTAAATTTGATGTCATTAAGCCTTATTGTAACCTAACATCGTCTGACTTAACGTACTGTAATCTACAACTTAAGTAATTATCACGATCTCAATACATAAGTCCTTAAGGTTTTTCAGCTCGTTATCTGAACGATTACGTTCTATAATTCATTTAATCAATCATTTATCTAATAATTTATATTTTTTTAAAATTTGATGTCATGAAGCCTTAGTGTAACCTAACATCGTCTGACTTAACGTACTGTAATGTACAACTTAAGCAATTATCACGATCTCAATACATAAGTCCTCAAGGTTTCTCAGCTCGTTATCTGAACGATTACGTTCTATAATTCATTTACTCAATCATTTATCTAATAATTTATATATATTTTTTAAATTTGATGTCATTAAGCCTTATTGTAACCTAACGTCGTCTGACTTAACGTACTGTAATCTACAACTTAAGTAATTATCACGATCTCAATACATAAGTCCCCAAGGTTTCTCAGCTCGTTATCTGAACGAGTACGTTCTATAATTCATTTAATCAATCATTTATCTAATAATTTATATTTTTTTAAATTTGATGTCATGAAGCCTTATTGTAACCTAACGTCGTCTGACTTAACGTACTGTAATGTACAACTTAAGCAATTATCACGATCTCAATACATAAGTCCTCAAGGTTTCTCAGCTCGTTATCTGAACGATTACGTTCTATAATTCATTTAATCAATCATTTATATAATAATTTATATATTTTTCTTTAATTTGATGTCATGAAGCCTTATTGTAACCAAACGTCTTCTGACTTAACGTACTGTAATGTACAACTTAAGTAAGTATCACGATCTCAATACATAAGTCCTCAAGGTTTCTCAGCTCGTTATCTAAACGATTACGTTCTATAATTCATTTAATCAATCATTTATATAATAATTTATATATTTTTCTTTAATTTGATGTCATGAAGCCTTATTGTAACCAAACGTCGTCTGACTTAACGTACTGTAATGTACAACTTAAGTAAGTATCACGATCTCAATACATAAGTCCTCAAGGTTTCTCAGCTCGTTATCTAAACGATTTTGTTCTATAATTCATTTAATCAATCATTTATCTAATAATTTATATATTTTTTTTAAAATTTGATGTCATGAAGCCTTATTGTAACCAAACGTCGTCTGACTTAACGTACTGTAATGTACAACTTAAGCAATTATCACGATCTCAATACATAAGTCCTCAAGGTTTCTCAGCTCGTTATCTGAACGATTACGTTCTATAATTCATTTAATCAATCATTTATATAATAATTTATATATTTTTCTTTAATTTGATGTCATGAAGCCTTATTGTAACCAAACGTCGTCTGACTTAACGTACTGTAATGTACAACTTAAGTAAGTATCACGATCTCAATACATAAGTCCTCAAGGTTTCTCAGCTCGTTATCTAAACGATTATGTTCTATAATTCATTTAATCAATCATTTATCTAATAATTTATATATATTTTTTAAATTTGATGTCATTAAGCCTTATTGTAACCTAACATCGTCTGACTTAACGTACTGTAATGTACAACTTAAGCAATTATCACGATCTCAATACATAAGTCCTCAAGGTTTCTCAGCTCGTTATCTGAACGATTACGTTTTATAATTCATTTAATCAATCATTTATCTAATAATTTATATATTTTTTTTAAATTTGATGTCATGAAGCCTTATTGTAACCTAACGTCGTCTGACTTAACGTACTGTAATCTACAACTTAAGTAATTATCACGATCTCAATACATAAGTCCCCAGGGTTTCTCAGCTCGTTATCTGAACGAGTACGTTCTATAATTCATTTAATCAATCATTTATCTAATAATTTATATTTTTTTAAATTTGATGTCATGAAGCCTTATTGTAACCTAACGTCGTCTGACTTAACGTACTGTAATGTACAACTTAAGCAATTATCACGATCTCAATACATAAGTCCTCAAGGTTTCTCAGCTCGTTATCTGAACGATTACGTTTTATAATTCATTTAATCAATCATTTATCTAATAATTTATATATTTTTTTTAAATTTGATGTCATGAAGCCTTATTGTAACCAAACGTCGTCTGACTTAACGTACTGTAATCTACAACTTAAGTAATTATCACGATCTCAATACATAAGTCCCCAGGGTTTCTCAGCTCGTTATCTGAACGAGTACGTTCTATAATTCATTTAATCAATCATTTATCTAATAATTTATATTTTTTTAAATTTGATGTCATGAAGCCTTATTGTAACCTAACGTCGTCTGACTTAACGTACTGTAATGTACAACTTAAGCAATTATCACGATCTCAATACATAAGTCCTCAAGGTTTCTCAGCTCGTTATCTAAACGATTATGTTCTATAATTCATTTAATCAATCATTTATCTAATAATTTATATATTTTTTTTGAAATTTGATGTCATGAAGCCTTATTGTAACCAAACGTCGTCTGACTTAACGTACTGTAATGTACAACTTAAGCAATTATCACGATCTCAATACATAAGTCCTCAAGGTTTCTCAGCTCGTTATCTGAACGATTACGTTTTATAATTCATTTAATCAATCATTTATCTAATAATTTATATATTTTTTTTAAATTTGATGTCATGAAGCCTTATTGTAACCTAACGTCGTCTGACTTAACGTACTGTAATCTACAACTTAAGTAATTATCACGATCTCAATACATAAGTCCCCAGGGTTTCTCAGCTCGTTATCTGAACGAGTACGTTCGATAATTCATTTAATCAATCATTTATCTAATAATTTATATTTTTTTAAATTTGATGTCATGAAGCCTTATTGTAACCTAACGTCGTCTGACTTAACGTACTGTAATGTACAACTTAAGCAATTATCACGATCTCAATACATAAGTCCTCAAGGTTTCTCAGCTCGTTATCTGAACGATTACGTTCTATAATTCATTTAATCAATCATTTATATAATAATTTATATATTTTTCTTTAATTTGATGTCATGAAGCCTTATTGTAACCAAACGTCGTCTGACTTAACGTACTGTAATGTACAACTTAAGTAAGTATCACGATCTCAATACATAAGTCCTCAAGGTTTCTCAGCTCGTTATCTAAACGATTATGTTCTATAATTCATTTAATCAATCATTTATCTAATAATTTATATATTTTTTTTGAAATTTGATGTCATGAAGCCTTATTGTAACCAAACGTCGTCTGACTTAACGTACTGTAATGTACAACTTAAGCAATTATCACGATCTCAATACATAAGTCCTCAAGGTTTCTCAGCTCGTTATCTGAACGATTACGTTTTATAATTCATTTAATCAATCATTTATCTAATAATTTATATATTTTTTTTAAATTTGATGTCATGAAGCCTTATTGTAACCTAACGTCGTCTGACTTAACGTACTGTAATCTACAACTTAAGTAATTATCACGATCTCAATACATAAGTCCCCAGGGTTTCTCAGCTCGTTATCTGAACGAGTACGTTCTATAATTCATTTAATCAATCATTTATCTAATAATTTATATTTTTTTAAATTTGATGTCATGAAGCCTTATTGTAACCTAACGTCGTCTGACTTAACGTACTGTAATGTACAACTTAAGCAATTATCACGATCTCAATACATAAGTCCTCAAGGTTTCTCAGCTCGTT
Organism: Euphorbia lathyris; assembly: GCF_963576675.1. Lineage (NCBI taxonomy): Eukaryota > Viridiplantae > Streptophyta > Magnoliopsida > Malpighiales > Euphorbiaceae > Euphorbia > Euphorbia lathyris. Next base: position 2,895,429 of record NC_088917.1, on the reverse strand, counting down.
ATCTAAACGATTACGTTCTATAATTCATTTAATCAATCATTTATATAATAATTTATATATTTTTCTTTAATTTGATGTCATGAAGCCTTATTGTAACCAAACGTCGTCTGACTTAACGTACTGTAATGTACAACTTAAGTAAGTATCACGATCTCAATACATAAGTCCTCAAGGTTTCTCAGCTCGTTATCTAAACGATTTTGTTCTATAATTCATTTAATCAATCATTTATCTAATAATTTATATATTTTTTTTGAAATTTGATGTCATGAAGCCTTATTGTAACCAAACGTCGTCTGACTTAACGTACTGTAATGTACAACTTAAGCAATTATCACGATCTCAATACATAAGTCCTCAAGGTTTCTCAGCTCGTTATCTGAACGATTACGTTCTATAATTCATTTAATCAATCATTTATCTAATAATTTATATATATTTTTGAAATTTGATGTCATGAAGCCTTATTGTAACCAAACGTCGTCTGACTTAACGTACTGTAATGTACAACTTAAGCAATTATCACGATCTCAATACATAAGTCCTCAAGGTTTCTCAGCTCGTTATCTGAACGATTACGTTCTATAATTCATTTAATCAATCATTTATATAATAATTTATATATTTTTCTTTAATTTGATGTCATGAAGCCTTATTGTAACCAAACGTCGTCTGACTTAACGTACTGTAATGTACAACTTAAGTAAGTATCACGATCTCAATACATAAGTCCTCAAGGTTTCTCAGCTCGTTATCTAAACGATTATGTTCTATAATTCATTTAATCAATCATTTATCTAATAATTTATATATTTTTTTTGAAATTTGATGTCATGAAGCCTTATTGTAACCAAACGTCGTCTGACTTAACGTACTGTAATGTACAACTTAAGCAATTATCACGATCTCAATACATAAGTCCTCAAGGTTTCTCAGCTCGTTATCTGAACGATTACGTTTTATAATTCATTTAATCAATCATTTATCTAATAATTTATATATTTTTTTTAAATTTGATGTCATGAAGCCTTATTGTAACCTAACGTCGTCTGACTTAACGTACTGTAATCTACAACTTAAGTAATTATCACGATCTCAATACATAAGTCCCCAGGGTTTCTCAGCTCGTTATCTGAACGAGTACGTTCTATAATTCATTTAATCAATCATTTATCTAATAATTTATATTTTTTTAAATTTGATGTCATGAAGCCTTATTGTAACCTAACGTCGTCTGACTTAACGTACTGTAATGTACAACTTAAGCAATTATCACGATCTCAATACATAAGTCCTCAAGGTTTCTCAGCTCGTTATCTAAACGATTACGTTCTATAATTCATTTAATCAATCATTTATATAATAATTTATATATTTTTCTTTAATTTGATGTCATGAAGCCTTATTGTAACCAAACGTCGTCTGACTTAACGTACTGTAATGTACAACTTAAGTAAGTATCACGATCTCAATACATAAGTCCTCAAGGTTTCTCAGCTCGTTATCTAAACGATTTTGTTCTATAATTCATTTAATCAATCATTTATCTAATAATTTATATATTTTTTTTGAAATTTGATGTCATGAAGCCTTATTGTAACCAAACGTCGTCTGACTTAACGTACTGTAATGTACAACTTAAGCAATTATCACGATCTCAATACATAAGTCCTCAAGGTTTCTCAGCTCGTTATCTGAACGATTACGTTCTATAATTCATTTAATCAATCATTTATCTAATAATTTATATATATTTTTGAAATTTGATGTCATGAAGCCTTATTGTAACCAAACGTCGTCTGACTTAACGTACTGTAATGTACAACTTAAGCAATTATCACGATCTCAATACATAAGTCCTCAAGGTTTCTCAGCTCGTTATCTGAACGATTACGTTCTATAATTCATTTAATCAATCATTTATATAATAATTTATATATTTTTCTTTAATTTGATGTCATGAAGCCTTATTGTAACCAAACGTCGTCTGACTTAACGTACTGTAATGTACAACTTAAGTAAGTATCACGATCTCAATACATAAGTCCTCAAGGTTTCTCAGCTCGTTATCTAAACGATTATGTTCTATAATTCATTTAATCAATCATTTATCTAATAATTTATATATTTTTTTTGAAATTTGATGTCATGAAGCCTTATTGTAACCAAACGTCGTCTGACTTAACGTACTGTAATGTACAACTTAAGCAATTATCACGATCTCAATACATAAGTCCTCAAGGTTTCTCAGCTCGTTATCTGAACGATTACGTTTTATAATTCATTTAATCAATCATTTATCTAATAATTTATATATTTTTTTTAAATTTGATGTCATGAAGCCTTATTGTAACCTAACGTCGTCTGACTTAACGTACTGTAATCTACAACTTAAGTAATTATCACGATCTCAATACATAAGTCCCCAGGGTTTCTCAGCTCGTTATCTGAACGAGTACGTTCTATAATTCATTTAATCAATCATTTATCTAATAATTTATATTTTTTTAAATTTGATGTCATGAAGCCTTATTGTAACCTAACGTCGTCTGACTTAACGTACTGTAATGTACAACTTAAGCAATTATCACGATCTCAATACATAAGTCCTCAAGGTTTCTCAGCTCGTTATCTAAACGATTACGTTCTATAATTCATTTAATCAATCATTTATATAATAATTTATATATTTTTCTTTAATTTGATGTCATGAAGCCTTATTGTAACCAAACGTCGTCTGACTTAACGTACTGTAATGTACAACTTAAGTAAGTATCACGATCTCAATACATAAGTCCTCAAGGTTTCTCAGCTCGTTATCTAAACGATTTTGTTCTATAATTCATTTAATCAATCATTTATCTAATAATTTATATATTTTTTTTGAAATTTGATGTCATGAAGCCTTATTGTAACCAAACGTCGTCTGACTTAACGTACTGTAATGTACAACTTAAGCAATTATCACGATCTCAATACATAAGTCCTCAAGGTTTCTCAGCTCGTTATCTGAACGATTACGTTCTATAATTCATTTAATCAATCATTTATCTAATAATTTATATATATTTTTTAAATTTGATGTCATTAAGCCTTATTGTAACCTAACATCGTCTGACTTAACGTACTGTAATGTACAACTTAAGCAATTATCACGATCTCAATACATAAGTCCTCAAGGTTTCTCAGCTCGTTATCTGAACGATTACGTTCTATAATTCATTTAATCAATCATTTATATAATAATTTATATATTTTTCTTTAATTTGATGTCATGAAGCCTTATTGTAACCAAACGTCGTCTGACTTAACGTACTGTAATGTACAACTTAAGTAAGTATCACGATCTCAATACATAAGTCCTCAAGGTTTCTCAGCTCGTTATCTAAACGATTATGTTCTATAATTCATTTAATCAATCATTTATCTAATAATTTATATATATTTTTTAAATTTGATGTCATTAAGCCTTATTGTAACCTAACATCGTCTGACTTAACGTACTGTAATGTACAACTTAAGTAAGTATCACGATCTCAATACATAAGTCCTCAAGGTTTCTCAGCTCGTTATCTAAACGATTATGTTCTATAATTCATTTAATCAATCATTTATCTAATAATTTATATATATTTTTTAAATTTGATGTCATTAAGCCTTATTGTAACCTAACATCGTCTGACTTAACGTACTGTAATGTACAACTTAAGCAATTATCACGATCTCAATACATAAGTCCTCAAGGTTTCTCAGCTCGTTATCTGAACGATTACGTTTTATAATTCATTTAATCAATCATTTATCTAATAATTTATATATTTTTTTTAAATTTGATGTCATGAAGCCTTATTGTAACCTAACGTCGTCTGACTTAACGTACTGTAATCTACAACTTAAGTAATTATCACGATCTCAATACATAAGTCCCCAGGGTTTCTCAGCTCGTTATCTGAACGAGTACGTTCTATAATTCATTTAATCAATCATTTATCTAATAATTTATATTTTTTTAAATTTGATGTCATGAAGCCTTATTGTAACCTAACGTCGTCTGACTTAACGTACTGTAATGTACAACTTAAGCAATTATCACGATCTCAATACATAAGTCCTCAAGGTTTCTCAGCTCGTTATCTAAACGATTACGTTCTATAATTCATTTAATCAATCATTTATATAATAATTTATATATTTTTCTTTAATTTGATGTCATGAAGCCTTATTGTAACCAAACGTCGTCTGACTTAACGTACTGTAATGTACAACTTAAGTAAGTATCACGATCTCAAAACATAAGTCCTCAAGGTTTCTCAGCTCGTTATCTAAACGATTTTGTTCTATAATTCATTTAATCAATCATTTATCTAATAATTTATATATTTTTTTTGAAATTTGATGTCATGAAGCCTTATTGTAACCAAACGTCGTCTGACTTAACGTACTGTAATGTACAACTTAAGCAATTATCACGATCTCAATACATAAGTCCTCAAGGTTTCTCAGCTCGTTATCTGAACGATTACGTTCTATAATTCATTTAATCAATCATTTATCTAATAATTTATATATATTTTTGAAATTTGATGTCATGAAGCCTTATTGTAACCAAACGTCGTCTGACTTAACGTACTGTAATGTACAACTTAAGCAATTATCACGATCTCAATACATAAGTCCTCAAGGTTTCTCAGCTCGTTATCTGAACGATTACGTTCTATAATTCATTTAATCAATCATTTATATAATAATTTATATATTTTTCTTTAATTTGATGTCATGAAGCCTTATTGTAACCAAACGTCGTCTGACTTAACGTACTGTAATGTACAACTTAAGTAAGTATCACGATCTCAATACATAAGTCCTCAAGGTTTCTCAGCTCGTTATCTAAACGATTATGTTCTATAATTCATTTAATCAATCATTTATCTAATAATTTATATATTTTTTTTGAAATTTGATGTCATGAAGCCTTATTGTAACCAAACGTCGTCTGACTTAACGTACTGTAATGTACAACTTAAGCAATTATCACGATCTCAATACATAAGTCCTCAAGGTTTCTCAGCTCGTTATCTGAACGATTACGTTTTATAATTCATTTAATCAATCATTTATCTAATAATTTATATATTTTTTTTAAATTTGATGTCATGAAGCCTTATTGTAACCTAACGTCGTCTGACTTAACGTACTGTAATCTACAACTTAAGTAATTATCACGATCTCAATACATAAGTCCCCAGGGTTTCTCAGCTCGTTATCTGAACGAGTACGTTCTATAATTCATTTAATCAATCATTTATCTAATAATTTATATTTTTTTAAATTTGATGTCATGAAGCCTTATTGTAACCTAACGTCGTCTGACTTAACGTACTGTAATGTACAACTTAAGCAATTATCACGATCTCAATACATAAGTCCTCAAGGTTTCTCAGCTCGTTATCTAAACGATTACGTTCTATAATTCATTTAATCAATCATTTATATAATAATTTATATATTTTTCTTTAATTTGATGTCATGAAGCCTTATTGTAACCAAACGTCGTCTGACTTAACGTACTGTAATGTACAACTTAAGTAAGTATCACGATCTCAATACATAAGTCCTCAAGGTTTCTCAGCTCGTTATCTAAACGATTTTGTTCTATAATTCATTTAATCAATCATTTATCTAATAATTTATATATTTTTTTTGAAATTTGATGTCATGAAGCCTTATTGTAACCAAACGTCGTCTGACTTAACGTACTGTAATGTACAACTTAAGCAATTATCACGATCTCAATACATAAGTCCTCAAGGTTTCTCAGCTCGTTATCTGAACGATTACGTTCTATAATTCATTTAATCAATCATTTATCTAATAATTTATATATATTTTTGAAATTTGATGTCATGAAGCCTTATTGTAACCAAACGTCGTCTGACTTAACGTACTGTAATGTACAACTTAAGCAATTATCACGATCTCAATACATAAGTCCTCAAGGTTTCTCAGCTCGTTATCTGAACGATTACGTTCTATAATTCATTTAATCAATCATTTATATAATAATTTATATATTTTTCTTTAATTTGATGTCATGAAGCCTTATTGTAACCAAACGTCGTCTGACTTAACGTACTGTAATGTACAACTTAAGTAAGTATCACGATCTCAATACATAAGTCCTCAAGGTTTCTCAGCTCGTTATCTAAACGATTATGTTCTATAATTCATTTAATCAATCATTTATCTAATAATTTATATATTTTTTTTGAAATTTGATGTCATGAAGCCTTATTGTAACCAAACGTCGTCTGACTTAACGTACTGTAATGTACAACTTAAGCAATTATCACGATCTCAATACATAAGTCCTCAAGGTTTCTCAGCTCGTTATCTGAACGATTACGTTTTATAATTCATTTAATCAATCATTTATCTAATAATTTATATATTTTTTTTAAATTTGATGTCATGAAGCCTTATTGTAACCTAACGTCGTCTGACTTAACGTACTGTAATCTACAACTTAAGTAATTATCACGATCTCAATACATAAGTCCCCAGGGTTTCTCAGCTCGTTATCTGAACGAGTACGTTCTATAATTCATTTAATCAATCATTTATCTAATAATTTATATTTTTTTAAATTTGATGTCATGAAGCCTTATTGTAACCTAACGTCGTCTGACTTAACGTACTGTAATGTACAACTTAAGCAATTATCACGATCTCAATACATAAGTCCTCAAGGTTTCTCAGCTCGTTATCTAAACGATTACGTTCTATAATTCATTTAATCAATCATTTATATAATAATTTATATATTTTTCTTTAATTTGATGTCATGAAGCCTTATTGTAACCAAACGTCGTCTGACTTAACGTACTGTAATGTACAACTTAAGTAAGTATCACGATCTCAATACATAAGTCCTCAAGGTTTCTCAGCTCGTTATCTAAACGATTTTGTTCTATAATTCATTTAATCAATCATTTATCTAATAATTTATATATTTTTTTTGAAATTTGATGTCATGAAGCCTTATTGTAACCAAACGTCGTCTGACTTAACGTACTGTAATGTACAACTTAAGCAATTATCACGATCTCAATACATAAGTCCTCAAGGTTTCTCAGCTCGTTATCTGAACGATTACGTTTTATAATTCATTTAATCAATCATTTATCTAATAATTTATATATATATTTTAAATTTGATGTCATTAAGCCTTATTGTAACCTAACATCGTCTGACTTAACGTACTGTAATCTACAACTTAAGTAATTATCACGATCTCAATACATAAGTCCTTAAGGTTTTTCAGCTCGTTATCTGAACGATTACGTTCTATAATTCATTTAATCAATCATTTATCTAATAATTTATATTTTTTTAAAATTTGATGTCATGAAGCCTTAGTGTAACCTAACATCGTCTGACTTAACGTACTGTAATGTACAACTTAAGCAATTATCACGATCTCAATACATAAGTCCTCAAGGTTTTTCAGCTCGTTATATGAACGATTACGTTCTATAATTCATTTAATCAATCATTTATCTAATAATTTATATATTTTTTTAAAATTTGATGTCATGAAGCCTTATTTTAACCTAACGTCGTCTGACTTAACGTACTGTAATGTACAACTTAAGTAATTATCACGATCTCAATACATAAGTCCCCAGGGTTTCTCAGCTCGTTACCTGAACGATTACGTTCTATAATTCATTAAATCAATTATTTATCTAATAATTTATATATTTTTCTAAATTTGATGTCATGAAGCCTTATTGTAACGTAACGTCATCTGATTTAACGTACTGTAATGTACAACTTAAGTAATTATCACGATCTCAATACATAAGTCCCCAGGGTTTCTCAGCTCGTTATCTGAACGATTACGTTCTATAATTCATTTAATCAATCATTTATCTAATAATTTATATTTTTTTAAAATTTGATGTCATGAAGCCTTATTGTAACCTAACGTCGTCTGACTTAACGTACTGTAATGTACAACTTAAGCAATTATCACGATCTCAATACATAAGTCCTCAAGGTTTCTCAGCTCGTTATCTGAACGATTACGTTCTATAATTCATTTAATCAATCATTTATATAATAATTTATATATTTTTCTTTAATTTGATGTCATGAAGCCTTATTGTAACCAAACGTCGTCTGACTTAACGTACTGTAATGGACAACTTAAGTAAGTATCACGATCTCAATACATAAGTTCTCAAGGTTTCTCAGCTCGTTATCTAAACGATTATGTTCTATAATTCATTTAATCAATCATTTATCTAATAATTTATATATTTTTTTTGAAATTTGATGTCATGAAGCCTTATTGTAACCAAACGTCGTCTGACTTAACGTACTGTAATGTACAACTTAAGCAATTATCACGATCTCAATACATTAGTCCTCAAGGTTTCTCAGCTCGTTATCTGAACGATTACGTTCTATAATTCATTTAATCAATCATTTATCTAATAATTTATATATATTTTTTAAATTTGATGTCATTAAGCCTTATTGTAACCTAACATCGTCTGACTTAACGTACTGTAATCTACAACTTAAGTAATTATCACGATCTCAATACATAAGTCCTTAAGGTTTTTCAGCTCGTTATCTGAACGATTACGTTCTATAATTCATTTAATCAATCATTTATCTAATAATTTATATTTTTTTAAAATTTGATGTCATGAAGCCTTAGTGTAACCTAACATCGTCTGACTTAACGTACTGTAATGTACAACTTAAGCAATTATCACGATCTCAATACATAAGTGCTCAAGGTTTCTCAGCTCGTTATCTGAACGATTACGTTCTATAATTCATTTACTCAATCATTTATCTAATAATTTATATATATTTTTTAAATTTGATGTCATTAAGCCTTATTGTAACCTAACGTCGTCTGACTTAACGTACTGTAATCTACAACTTAAGTAATTATCACGATCTCAATACATAAGTCCCCAAGGTTTCTCAGCTCGTTATCTGAACGAGTACGTTCTATAATTCATTTAATCAATCATTTATCTAATAATTTATATTTTTTTAAATTTGATGTCATGAAGCCTTATTGTAACCTAACGTCGTCTGACTTAACGTACTGTAATGTACAACTTAAGCAATTATCACGATCTCAATACATAAGTCCTCAAGGTTTCTCAGCTCGTTATCTGAACGATTACGTTCTATAATTCATTTAATCAATCATTTATATAATAATTTATATATTTTTCTTTAATTTGATGTCATGAAGCCTTATTGTAACCAAACGTCGTCTGACTTAACGTACTGTAATGTACAACTTAAGTAAGTATCACGATCTCAATACATAAGTCCTCAAGGTTTCTCAGCTCGTTATCTAAACGATTATGTTCTATAATTCATTTAATCAATCATTTATCTAATAATTTATATATTTTTTTTGAAATTTGATGTCATGAAGCCTTATTGTAACCAAACGTCGTCTGACTTAACGTACTGTAATGTACAACTTAAGCAATTATCACGATCTCAATACATAAGTCCTCAAGGTTTCTCAGCTCGTTATCTGAACGATTACGTTTTATAATTCATTTAATCAATCATTTATCTAATAATTTATATATTTTTTTTAAATTTGATGTCATGAAGCCTTATTGTAACCTAACGTCGTCTGACTTAACGTACTGTAATCTACAACTTAAGTAATTATCACGATCTCAATACATAAGTCCCCAGGGTTTCTCAGCTCGTTATCTGAACGAGTACGTTCTATAATTCATTTAATCAATCATTTATCTAATAATTTATATTTTTTTAAATTTGATGTCATGAAGCCTTATTGTAACCTAACGTCGTCTGACTTAACGTACTGTAATGTACAACTTAAGCAATTATCACGATCTCAATACATAAGTCCTCAAGGTTTCTCAGCTCGTTATCTAAACGATTACGTTCTATAATTCATTTAATCAATCATTTATATAATAATTTATATATTTTTCTTTAATTTGATGTCATGAAGCCTTATTGTAACCAAACGTCGTCTGACTTAACGTACTGTAATGTACAACTTAAGTAAGTATCACGATCTCAATACATAAGTCCTCAAGGTTTCTCAGCTCGTTATCTAAACGATTTTGTTCTATAATTCATTTAATCAATCATTTATCTAATAATTTATATATTTTTTTTGAAATTTGATGTCATGAAGCCTTATTGTAACCAAACGTCGTCTGACTTAACGTACTGTAATGTACAACTTAAGCAATTATCACGATCTCAATACATAAGTCCTCAAGGTTTCTCAGCTCGTTATCTGAACGATTACGTTCTATAATTCATTTAATCAATCATTTATCTAATAATTTATATATATTTTTTAAATTTGATGTCATTAAGCCTTATTGTAACCTAACATCGTCTGACTTAACGTACTGTAATCTACAACTTAAGTAATTATCACGATCTCAATACATAAGTCCTTAAGGTTTTTCAGCTCGTTATCTGAACGATTACGTTCTATAATTCATTTAATCAATCATTTATCTAATAATTTATATTTTTTTAAAATTTGATGTCATGAAGCCTTAGTGTAACCTAACATCGTCTGACTTAACGTACTGTAATGTACAACTTAAGCAATTATCACGATCTCAATACATAAGTCCTCAAGGTTTCTCAGCTCGTTATATGAACGATTACGTTCTATAATTCATTTAATCAATCATTTATCTAATAATTTATATATTTTTTTAAAATTTGATGTCATGAAGCCTTATTGTAACCTAACGTCGTCTGACTTAACGTACTGTAATGTACAACTTAAGTAATTATCACGATCTCAATACATAAGTCCCCAGGGTTTCTCAGCTCGTTACCTGAACGATTACATTCTATAATTCATTAAATCAATTATTTATCTAATAATTTATATATTTTTCTAAATTTGATGTCATGAAGCCTTATTGTAACGTAACGTCATCTGATTTAACGTACTGTAATGTACAACTTAAGTAATTATCACGATCTCAATACATAAGTCCCCAGGGTTTCTCAGCTCGTTATCTGAACGATTACGTTCTATAATTCATTTAATCAATCATTTATCTAATAATTTATATTTTTTTAAAATTTGATGTCATGAAGCCTTATTGTAACCTAACGTCGTCTGACTTAACGTACTGTAATGTACAACTTAAGCAATTATCACGATCTCAATACATAAGTCCTCAAGGTTTCTCAGCTCGTTATCTGAACGATTATGTTCTATAATTCATTTAATCAATCATTTATATAATAATTTATATATTTTTCTTTAATTTGATGTCATGAAGCCTTATTGTAACCAAACGTCGTCTGACTTAACGTACTGTAATGGACAACTTAAGTAAGTATCACGATCTCAATACATAAGTTCTCAAGGTTTCTCAGCTCGTTATCTAAACGATTATGTTCTATAATTCATTTAATCAATCATTTATCTAATAATTTATATATTTTTTTTGAAATTTGATGTCATGAAGCCTTATTGTAACCAAACGTCGTCTGACTTAACGTACTGTAATGTACAACTTAAGCAATTATCACGATCTCAATACATTAGTCCTCAAGGTTTCTCAGCTCGTTATCTGAACGATTACGTTCTATAATTCATTTAATCAATCATTTATATAATAATTTATATATATTTTTTAAATTTGATGTCATTAAGCCTTATTGTAACCTAACATCGTCTGACTTAACGTACTGTAATCTACAACTTAAGTAATTATCACGATCTCAATACATAAGTCCTTAAGGTTTTTCAGCTCGTTATCTGAACGATTACGTTCTATAATTCATTTAATCAATCATTTATCTAATAATTTATATTTTTTTAAAATTTGATGTCATGAAGCCTTAGTGTAACCTAACATCGTCTGACTTAACGTACTGTAATGTACAACTTAAGCAATTATCACGATCTCAATACATAAGTGCTCAAGGTTTCTCAGCTCGTTATCTGAACGATTACGTTCTATAATTCATTTACTCAATCATTTATCTAATAATTTATATATATTTTTTAAATTTGATGTCATTAAGCCTTATTGTAACCTAACGTCGTCTGACTTAACGTACTGTAATCTACAACTTAAGTAATTATCACGATCTCAATACATAAGTCCCCAGGGTTTCTCAGCTCGTTATCTGAACGAGTACGTTCTATAATTCATTTAATCAATCATTTATCTAATAATTTATATTTTTTTAAATTTGATGTCATGAACCCTTATTGTAACCTAACGTCGTCTGACTTAACGTACTGTAATGTACAACTTAAGCAATTATCACGATCTCAATACATAAGTCCTCAAGGTTTCTCAGCTCGTTATCTGAACGATTACGTTCTATAATTCATTTAATCAATCATTTATATAATAATTTTATATATTTTTCTTTAATTTGATGTCATGAAGCCTTATTGTAACCAAACGTCGTCTGACTTAACGTACTGTAATGTACAACTTAAGTAAGTATCACGATCTCAATACATAAGTCCTCAAGGTTTCTCAGCTCGTTATCTAAACGATTATGTTCTATAATTCATTTAATCAATCATTTATCTAATAATTTATATATTTTTTTTGAAATTTGATGTCATGAAGCCTTATTGTAACCAAACGTCGTTTGACTTAACGTACTGTAATGTACAACTTAAGCAATTATCACGATCTCAATACATAAGTCCTCAAGGTTTCTCAGCTCGTTATCTGAACGATTACGTTTTATAATTCATTTAATCAATCATTTATCTAATAATTTATATATTTTTTTTAAATTTGATGTCATGAAGCCTTATTGTAACCTAACGTCGTCTGACTTAACGTACTGTAATCTACAACTTAAGTAATTATCACGATCTCAATACATAAGTCCCCAGGGTTTCTCAGCTCGTTATCTGAACGAGTACGTTCTATAATTCATTTAATCAATCATTTATCTAATAATTTATATTTTTTTAAATTTGATGTCATGAAGCCTTATTGTAACCTAACGTCGTCTGACTTAACATACTGTAATGTACAACTTAAGCAATTATCACGATCTCAATACATAAGTCCTCAAGGTTTCTCAGCTCGTTATCTGAACGATTACGTTCTATAATTCATTTAATCAATCATTTATATAATAATTTATATATTTTTCTTTAATTTGATGTCATGAAGCCTTATTGTAAGCAAACGTCGTCTGACTTAACGTACTGTAATGTACAACTTAAGTAAGTATCACGATCTCAATACATAAGTCCTCAAGGTTTCTCAGCTCGTTATGTAAACGATTTTGTTCTATAATTCATTTAATCAATCATTTATCTAATAATTTATATATTTTTTTTGAAATTTGATGTCATGAAGCCTTATTGTAACCAAACGTCGTCTGACTTAACGTACTGTAATGTACAACTTAAGCAATTATCACGATCTCAATACATAAGTCCTCAAGGTTTCTCAGCTCGTTATCTGAACGATTACGTTCTATAATTCATTTAATCAATCATTTATCTAATAATTTATATATATTTTTTAAATTTGATGTCATTAAGCCTTATTGTAACCTAACATCGTCTGACTTAACGTACTGTAATCTACAACTTAAGTAATTATCACGATCTCAATACATAAGTCCTTAAGGTTTTTCAGCTCGTTATCTGAACGATTACGTTCTATAATTCATTTAATCAATCATTTAAATAATAATTTATATTTTTTTAAAATTTGATGTCATGAAGCCTTAGTGTAACCTAATATCGTCTGACTTAACGTACTGTAATGTACAACTTAAGCAATTATCACGATCTCAATACATAAGTCCTCAAGGTTTCTCAGCTCGTTATATGAACGATTACGTTCTATAATTCATTTAATCAATCATTTATCTAATAATTTATATATTTTTTTAAAATTTGATGTCATGAAGCCTTATTGTAACCTAACGTCGTCTGTCTTAACGTACTGTAATGTACAACTTAAGTAATTATCACGATCTCAATACATAAGTCCCCAGGGTTTCTCAGCTCGTTACCTGAACGATTACGTTCTATAATTCATTAAATCAATTATTTATCTAATAATTTATATATTTTTCTAAATTTGATGTCATGAAGCCTTATTGTAACGTAACGTCATCTGATTTAACGTACTGTAATGTACAACTTAAGTAATTATCACGATCTCAATACATAAGTCCCCAGGGTTTCTCAGCTCGTTATCTGAACGATTACGTTCTATAATTCATTTAATCAATCATTTATCTAATAATTTATATTTTTTTAAAATTTGATGTCATGAAGCCTTATTGTAACCTAACGTCGTCTGACTTAACGTACTGTAATGTACAACTTAAGCAATTATCACGATCTCAATACATAAGTCCTCAAGGTTTCTCAGCTCGTTATCTGAACGATTACGTTCTATAATTCATTTAATCAATCATTTATATAATAATTTATATATTTTTCTTTAATTTGATGTCATGAAGCCTTATTGTAACCAAACGTCGTCTGACTTAACGTACTGTAATGGACAACTTAAGTAAGTATCACGATCTCAATACATAAGTTCTCAAGGTTTCTCAGCTCGTTATCTAAACGATTATGTTCTATAATTCATTTAATCAATCATTTATCTAATAATTTATATATTTTTTTTGAAATTTGATGTCATGAAGCCTTATTGTAACCAAACGTCGTCTGACTTAACGTACTGTAATGTACAACTTAAGCAATTATCACGATCTCAATACATTAGTCCTCAAGGTTTCTCAGCTCGTTATCTGAACGATTGCGTTCTATAATTCATTTAATCAATCATTTATCTAATAATTTATATATATTTTTTAAATTTGATGTCATTAAGCCTTATTGTAACCTAACGTCGTCTGACTTAACGTACTGTAATCTACAACTTAAGTAATTATCACGATCTCAATACATAAGTCCTTAAGGTTTTTCAGCTCGTTATCTGAACGATTACGTTCTATAATTCATTTAATCAATCATTTATCTAATAATTTATATTTTTTTAAAATTTGATGTCATGAAGCCTTATTGTAACCTAACGTCTTCTGACTTAACGTACTGTAATGTACAACTTAAGCAATTATCACGATCTCAATACATAAGTCCTCAAGGTTTCTCAGCTCGTTATCTGAACGATTACGTTCTATAATTCATTTAATCAATCATTTATCTAATAATTTATATATTTTTCTTTAATTTGATGTCTTGAAGCCTTATTGTAACCTAACGTTGTCTGACTTAACGTACTGTAATGTTCAACTTAAGTAATTATCACGATCTCAATACATAAGTCCCCAGGGTTTCTCAGCTCGTTACCTAAACGATTACGTTCTATAATTCATTTAATCAATCATTTATCTAATAATTTATATATCTTTTTAAATTTGATGTCATGAAGCCTTATTGTAACGTAACGTCATCTGATTTAACGTACTGTAATGTACAACTTAAGTAATTATCACGATCTCAATACATAAGTCCCCAGGGTTTCTCAGCTCGTTATCTGAACGATTACGTTCTATAATTCATTTAATCAATCATTTATCTAATAATTTATATTTTTTTTAAATTTGATGTCATGAAGCCTTATTGTAACCTAACGTCGTCTGACTTAACGTACTGTAATGTACAACTTAAGCAATTATCACGATCTCAATACATAAGTTCTCAAGGTTTCTCAGCTCGTTATCTGAACGATTACGTTCTATAATTCATTTAATCAATCATTTATATAATAATTTATATATTTTTCTTTAATTTGATGTCATGAAGCCTTATTGTAACCAAACGTCGTCTGACTTAACGTACTGTAATGTACAACTTAAGTAAGTATCACGATCTCAATACATAAGTCCTCAAGGTTTCTCAGCTCGTTATCTAAACGATTATGTTCTATAATTCATTTAATCAATCATTTATCTAATAATTTATATATTTTTTTTGAAATTTGATGTCATGAAGCCTTATTGTAACCAAACGTCGTCTGACTTAACGTACTGTAATGTACAACTTAAGCAATTATCACGATCTCAATACATTAGTCCTCAAGGTTTCTCAGCTCGTTATCTGAACGATTGCGTTCTATAATTCATTTAATCAATCATTTATCTAATAATTTATATATATTTTTTAAATTTGATGTCATTAAGCCTTATTGTAACCTAACGTCGTCTGACTTAACGTACTGTAATCTACAACTTAAGTAATTATCACGATCTCAATACATAAGTCCTTAAGGTTTTTCAGCTCGTTATCTGAACGATTACGTTCTATAATTCATTTAATCAATCATTTATCTAATAATTTATATTTTTTTAAAATTTGATGTCATGAAGCCTTATTGTAACCTAACGTCTTCTGACTTAACGTACTGTAATGTACAACTTAAGCAATTATCACGATCTCAATACATAAGTCCTCAAGGTTTCTCAGCTCGTTATCTGAACGATTACGTTCTATAATTCATTTAATCAATCATTTATCTAATAATTTATATATTTTTCTTTAATTTGATGTCTTGAAGCCTTATTGTAACCTAACGTTGTCTGACTTAACGTACTGTAATGTTCAACTTAAGTAATTATCACGATCTCAATACATAAGTCCCCAGGGTTTCTCAGCTCGTTACCTAAACGATTACGTTCTATAATTCATTTAATCAATCATTTATCTAATAATTTATATATCTTTTTAAATTTGATGTCATGAAGCCTTATTGTAACGTAACGTCATCTGATTTAACGTACTGTAATGTACAACTTAAGTAATTATCACGATCTCAATACATAAGTCCCCAGGGTTTCTCAGCTCGTTATCTGAACGATTACGTTCTATAATTCATTTAATCAATCATTTATCTAATAATTTATATTTTTTTTAAATTTGATGTCATGAAGCCTTATTGTAACCTAACGTCGTCTGACTTAACGTACTGTAATGTACAACTTAAGCAATTATCACGATCTCAATACATAAGTTCTCAAGGTTTCTCAGCTCGTTATCTGAACGATTACGTTCTATAATTCATTTAATCAATCATTTATATAATAATTTATATATTTTTCTTTAATTTGATGTCATGAAGCCTTATTGTAACCAAACGTCGTCTGACTTAACGTACTGTAATGTACAACTTAAGTAAGTATCACGATCTCAATACATAAGTCCTCAAGGTTTCTCAGCTCGTTATCTAAACGATTATGTTCTATAATTCATTTAATCAATCATTTATCTAATAATTTATATATTTTTTTTGAAATTTGATGTCATGAAGCCTTATTGTAACCAAACGTCGTCTGACTTAACGTACTGTAATGTACAACTTAAGCAATTATCACGATCTCAATACATAAGTCCTCAAGGTTTCTCAGCTCGTTATCTGAACGATTACGTTCTATAATTCATTTAATAAATCATTTATCTAATAATTTATATATTTTTTTAAAATTTGATGTCATTAAGCCTTATTGTAACCTAACGTCGTCTGACTTAACGTACTGTAATCTACAACTTAAGTAATTATCACGATCTCAATACATAAGTCCCCAGGGTTTCTCAGCTCGTTATCTGAACGATTACGTTCTATAATTCATTTAATCAATCATTTATCTAATAATTTATATTTTTTTAAAATTTGATGTCATGAAGCCTTATTGTAACCTAACGTCGTCTGACTTAACGTACTGTAATGTACAACTTAAGCAATTATCACGATCTCAATACATAAGTCCTCAAGGTTTCTCAGCTCGTTATCTGAACGATTACGTTCTATAATTCATTTAATCAATCATTTATATAATAATTTATATATTTTTCTTTAATTTGATGTCATGAAGCCTTATTGTAACCAAACGTCGTCTGACTTAACGTACTGTAATGGACAACTTAAGTAAGTATCACGATCTCAATACATAAGTTCTCAAGGTTTCTCAGCTCGTTATCTAAACGATTATGTTCTATAATTCATTTAATCAATCATTTATCTAATAATTTATATATTTTTTTTGAAATTTGATGTCATGAAGCCTTATTGTAACCAAACGTCGTCTGACTTAACGTACTGTAATGTACAACTTAAGCAATTATCACAATCTCAATACATTAGTCCTCAAGGTTTCTCAGCTCGTTATCTGAACGATTGCGTTCTATAATTCATTTAATCAATCATTTATCTAATAATTTATATATATTTTTTAAATTTGATGTCATTAAGCCTTATTGTAACCTAACGTCGTCTGACTTAACGTACTGTAATCTACAACTTAAGTAATTATCACGATCTCAATACATAAGTCCTTAAGGTTTTTCAGCTCGTTATCTGAACGATTACGTTCTATAATTCATTTAATCAATCATTTATCTAATAATTTATATTTTTTTAAAATTTGATGTCATGAAGCCTTATTGTAACCTAACGTCTTCTGACTTAACGTACTGTAATGTACAACTTAAGCAATTATCACGATCTCAATACATAAGTCCTCAAGGTTTCTCAGCTCGTTATCTGAACGATTACGTTCTATAATTCATTTAATCAATCATTTATCTAATAATTTATATATTTTTCTTTAATTTGATGTCTTGAAGCCTTATTGTAACCTAACGTCGTCTGACTTAACGTACTGTAATGTTCAACTTAAGTAATTATCACGATCTCAATACATAAGTCCCCAGGGTTTCTCAGCTCGTTACCTAAACGATTACGTTCTATAATTCATTTAATCAATCATTTATCTAATAATTTATATATCTTTTTAAATTTGATGTCATGAAGCCTTATTGTAACGTAACGTCATCTGATTTAACGTACTGTAATGTACAACTTAAGTAATTATCACGATCTCAATACATAAGTCCCCAGGGTTTCTCAGCTCGTTATCTGAACGATTACGTTCTATAATTCATTTAATCAATCATTTATCTAATAATTTATATTTTTTTTAAATTTGATGTCATGAAGCCTTATTGTAACCTAACGTCGTCTGACTTAACGTACTGTAATGTACAACTTAAGCAATTATCACGATCTCAATACATAAGTTCTCAAGGTTTCTCAACTCGTTATCTGAACGATTACGTTCTATAATTCATTTAATCAATCATTTATATAATAATTTATATATTTTTCTTTAATTTGATGTCATGAAGCCTTATTGTAACCAAACGTCGTCTGACTTAACGTACTGTAATGTACAACTTAAGTAAGTATCACGATCTCAATACATAAGTCCTCAAGGTTTCTCAGCTCGTTATCTAAACGATTATGTTCTATAATTCATTTAATCAATCATTTATCTAATAATTTATATATTTTTTTTGAAATTTGATGTCATGAAGCCTTATTGTAACCAAACGTCGTCTGACTTAACGTACTGTAATGTACAACTTAAGCAATTATCACGATCTCAATACATAAGTCCTCAAGGTTTCTCAGCTCGTTATCTGAACGATTACGTTCTATAATTCATTTAATAAATCATTTATCTAATAATTTATATATTTTTTTAAAATTTGATGTCATGAAGCCTTATTGTAACCTAACATCGTCTGACTTAACGTTCTGTAATGTACAACTTAAGCAATTATCACGATCTCAATACATAAGTCCTCAAGGTTTCTCAGCTCGTTATCTGAACGATTACGTTCTATAATTCATTTAATCAATCATTTATATAATAATTTATATATTTTTCTTTAATTTGATGTCATGAAGCCTTATTGTAACCAAACGTCGTCTGACTTAACGTACTGTAA
The DNA here is from genome assembly GCF_963576675.1 of Euphorbia lathyris. Lineage (NCBI taxonomy): Eukaryota > Viridiplantae > Streptophyta > Magnoliopsida > Malpighiales > Euphorbiaceae > Euphorbia > Euphorbia lathyris. The sequence goes on along the minus strand of NC_088917.1, from coordinate 2,875,604 downwards.
TGCACAACTTAAGTAAGTATCACGATCTCAATACATAAGTCCTCAAGGTTTCTCAGCTCGTTATCTAAACGATTATGTTCTATAATTCATTTAATCAATCATTTATCTAATAATTTATATATATTTTTTGAAATTTGATGTCATTAAGCCTTATTGTAACCAAACGTCGTCTGACTTAACGTACTGTAATGTATAACTTAAGCAATTATCACGATCTCAATACATAAGTCCTCAAGGTTTCTCAGCTCGTTATCTGAACGATTACGTTCTATAATTCATTTAATCAATCATTTATCTAATAATTTATATTTTTTTAAAATTTGATGTCATGAAGCCTTATTGTAACCAAACGTCGTCTGACTTAACGTACTGTAATGTACAACTTAAGCAATTATCACGATCTCAATACATAAGTCCTCAAGGTTTCTCAGCTCGTTATCTGAACGATTACGTTCTATAATTCATTTAATCAATCATTTATATAATAATTTATATATTTTTCTTTAATTTGATGTCATGAAGCCTTATTGTAACCAAACGTCGTCTGACTTAACGTACTGTAATGTACAACTTAAGTAAGTATCACGATCTCAATACATAAGTCCTCAAGGTTTCTCAGCTCGTTATCTAAACGATTATGTTCTATAATTCATTTAATCAATCATTTATCTAATAATTTATATATATTTTTTAATATTTGATGTCATGAAGCCTTATTGTAACCAAACGTCGTCTGACTTAACGTACTGTAATGTACAACTTAAGCAATTATCACGATCTCAATACATAAGTCCTCAAGGTTTCTCAGCTCGTTATCTGAACGATTACGTTCTATAATGCATTTAATCAATCATTTATCTAATAATTTATATATTTTTTTTAAATTTGATGTCATTAAGCCTTATTGAAACCTAACGTCGTCTGACTTAACGTACTGTAATCTACAACTTAAGTAATTATCACGATCTCAATACATAAGTCCCCAGGGTTTCTCAGCTCGTTACCTGAACGATTACATTCTATAATTCATTTAATCAATCAGTTATCTAATAATTTATATATTTTTTTTTAATTTGATGTCATGAAGCCTTATTGTAACCAAACGTCGTCTGACTTAACGTACTGTAATGTACAACTTAAGCAATTATCACGATCTCAATACATAAGTCCCCAGGGTTTCTCAGCTCGTTATCTGAACGAGTACGTTCTATAATTCATTTAATCAATCATTTATCTAATAATTTATATTTTTTTAAATTTGATGTCATGAAGCCTTATTGTAACCTAACGTCGTCTGACTTAACGTACTGTAATGTACAACTTAAGCAATTATCACGATCTCAATACATAAGTCCTCAAGGTTTCTCAGCTCGTTATCTAAACGATTACGTTCTATAATTCATTTAATCAATCATTTATATAATAATTTATATATTTTTCTTTAATTTGATGTCATGAAGCCTTATTGTAACCAAACGTCGTCTGACTTAACGTACTGTAATGTACAACTTAAGTAAGTATCACGATCTCAATACATAAGTCCTCAAGGTTTCTCAGCTCGTTATCTAAACGATTTTGTTCTATAATTCATTTAATCAATCATTTATCTAATAATTTATATATTTTTTTTGAAATTTGATGTCATGAAGCCTTATTGTAACCAAACGTCGTCTGACTTAACGTACTGTAATGTACAACTTAAGCAATTATCACGATCTCAATACATAAGTCCTCAAGGTTTCTCAGCTCGTTATCTGAACGATTACGTTCTATAATTCATTTAATCAATCATTTATCTAATAATTTATATATATTTTTTAAATTTGATGTCATTAAGCCTTATTGTAACCTAACATTGTCTGACTTAACGTACTGTAATCTACAACTTAAGTAATTATCACGATCTCAATACATAAGTCCTCAAGGTTTCTCAGCTCGTTATCTGAACGATTACGTTCTATAATTCATTTAATCAATCATTTATCTAATAATTTATATTTTTTTAAAATTTGATGTCATGAAGCCTTAGTGTAACCTAACATCGTCTGACTTAACGTACTGTAATGTACAACTTAAGCAATTATCACGATCTCAATACATAAGTCCTCAAGGTTTCTCAGCTCGTTATATGAACGATTACGTTCTATAATTCATTTAATCAATCATTTATCTAATAATTTATATATTTTTTTTAAATTTGATGTCATGAAGCCTTATTGTAACCTAACGTCGTCTGACTTAACGTACTGTAATGTACAACTTAAGTAATTATCACGATCTCAATACATAAGTCCCCAGGGTTTCTCAGCTCGTTACATGAACGATTACGTTCTATAATTCATTAAATCAATTATTTATCTAATAATTTATATATTTTTCTAAATTTGATGTCATGAAGCCTTATTGTAACGTAACGTCATCTGATTTAACGTACTGTAATGTAGAACTTAAGTAATTATCACGATCTCAATACATAAGTCCCCAGGGTTTCTCAGCTCGTTATCTGAACGATTACGTTCTATAATTCATTTAATCAATCATTTATCTAATAATTTATATTTTTTTAAAATTTGATGTCATGAAGCCTTATTGTAACCTAACGTCGTCTGACTTAACGTACTGTAATGTACAACTTAAGCAATTATCACGATCTCAATACATAAGTCCTCAAGGTTTCTCAGCTCGTTATCTGAACGATTGCGTTCTATAATTCATTTAATCAATCATTTATATAATAATTTATATATTTTTCTTTAATTTGATGTCATGAAGCCTTATTGTAACCAAACGTCGTCTGACTTAACGTACTGTAATGGACAACTTAAGTAAGTATCACGATCTCAATACATAAGTTCTCAAGGTTTCTCAGCTCGTTATCTAAACGATTATGTTCTATAATTCATTTAATCAATCATTTATCTAATAATTTATATATTTTTTTTGAAATTTGATGTCATGAAGCCTTATTGTAACCAAACGTCGTCTGACTTAACGTACTGTAATGTACAACTTAAGCAATTATCACGATCTCAATACATTAGTCCTCAAGGTTTCTCAGCTCGTTATCTGAACGATTGCGTTCTATAATTCATTTAATCAATCATTTATCTAATAATTTATATATTTTTTTTAAATTTGATGTCATTAAGCCTTATTGTAACCTAACGTCGTCTGACTTAACGTACTGTAATCTACAACTTAAGTAATTATCACGATCTCAATACATAAGTCCTTAAGGTTTTTCAGCTCGTTATCTGAACGATTACGTTCTATAATTCATTTAATCAATCATTTATCTAATAATTTATATTTTTTTAAAATTTGATGTCATGAAGCCTTATTGTAACCTAACGTCTTCTGACTTAACGTACTGTAATGTACAACTTAAGCAATTATCACGATCTCAATACATAAGTCCTCAAGGTTTCTCAGCTCGTTATCTGAACGATTACGTTCTATAATTCATTTAATCAATCATTTATCTAATAATTTATATATTTTTCTTTAATTTGATGTCTTGAAGCCTTATTGTAACCTAACGTCGTCTGACTTAACGTACTGTAATGTTCAACTTAAGTAATTATCACGATCTCAATACATAAGTCCCCAGGGTTTCTCAGCTCGTTACCTAAACGATTACGTTCTATAATTCATTTAATCAATCATTTATCTAATAATTTATATATCTTTTTAAATTTGATGTCATGAAGCCTTATTGTAACGTAACGTCATCTGATTTAACGTACTGTAATGTACAACTTAAGTAATTATCACGATCTCAATACATAAGTCCCCAGGGTTTCTCAGCTCGTTATCTAAACGATTACGTTCTATAATTCATTTAATCAATCATTTATCTAATAATTTATATTTTTTTTAAATTTGATGTCATGAAGCCTTATTGTAACCTAACGTCGTCTGACTTAACGTACTGTAATGTACAACTTAAGCAATTATCACGATCTCAATACATAAGTTCTCAAGGTTTCTCAGCTCGTTATCTGAACGATTACGTTCTATAATTCATTTAATCAATCATTTATATAATAATTTATATATTTTTCTTTAATTTGATGTCATGAAGCCTTATTGTAACCAAACGTCGTCTGACTTAACGTACTGTAATGTACAACTTAAGTAAGTATCACGATCTCAATACATAAGTCCTCAAGGTTTCTCAGCTCGTTATCTAAACGATTATGTTCTATAATTCATTTAATCAATCATTTATCTAATAATTTATATATTTTTTTTGAAATTTGATGTCATGAAGCCTTATTGTAACCAAACGTCGTCTGACTTAACGTACTGTAATGTACAACTTAAGCAATTATCACGATCTCAATACATAAGTCCTCAAGGTTTCTCAGCTCGTTATCTGAACGATTACGTTCTATAATTCATTTAATAAATCATTTATCTAATAATTTATATATTTTTTTAAAATTTGATGTCATTAAGCCTTATTGTAACCTAACGTCGTCTGACTTAACGTACTGTAATCTACAACTTAAGTAATTATCACGATCTCAATACATAAGTACCCAGGGTTTCTCAGCTCGTTATCTGAACGAGTACGTTCTATAATTCATTTAATCAATCATTTATCTAATAATTTATATATTTTTTAAATTTGATGTCATGAAGCCTTATTGTAACCTAACATCGTCTGACTTAACGTTCTGTAATGTACAACTTAAGCAATTATCACGATCTCAATACATAAGTCCTCAAGGTTTCTCAGCTCGTTATCTGAACGATTACGTTCTATAATTCATTTAATCAATCATTTATATAATAATTTATATATTTTTCTTTAATTTGATGTCATGAAGCCTTATTGTAACCAAACGTCGTCTGACTTAACGTACTGTAATGCACAACTTAAGTAAGTATCACGATCTCAATACATAAGTCCTCAAGGTTTCTCAGCTCGTTATCTAAACGATTATGTTCTATAATTCATTTAATCAATCATTTATCTAATAATTTATATATATTTTTTGAAATTTGATGTCATTAAGCCTTATTGTAACCAAACGTCGTCTGACTTAACGTACTGTAATGTATAACTTAAGCAATTATCACGATCTCAATACATAAGTCCTCAAGGTTTCTCAGCTCGTTATCTGAACGATTACGTTCTATAATTCATTTAATCAATCATTTATCTAATAATTTATATTTTTTTAAAATTTGATGTCATGAAGCCTTATTGTAACCAAACGTCGTCTGACTTAACGTACTGTAATGTACAACTTAAGCAATTATCACGATCTCAATACATAAGTCCTCAAGGTTTCTCAGCTCGTTATCTGAACGATTACGTTCTATAATTCATTTAATCAATCATTTATCTAATAATTTATATATTTTTTTTAAATTTGATGTCATGAAGCTTTATTGTAACCTAACGTCGTCTGACTTAACGTACTGTAATGTACAACTTAAGCAATTATCACGATCTCAATACATAAGTCCTCAAGGTTTCTCAGCTCGTTATCTGAACGATTACGTTCTATAATTCATTTAATCAATCATTTATATAATAATTTATATATTTTTCTTTAATTTGATGTCATGAAGCCTTATTGTAACCAAACGTCGTCTGACTTAACGTACTGTAATGTACAACTTAAGTAAGTATCACGATCTCAATACATAAGTCCTCAAGGATTCTCAGCTCGTTATCTAAACGATTATGTTCTATAATTCATTTAATCAATCATTTATCTAATAATTTATATATATTTTTTAATATTTGATGTCATGAAGCCTTATTGTAACCAAACGTCGTCTGACTTAACGTACTGTAATGTACAACTTAAGCAATTATCACGATCTCAATACATAAGTCCTCAAGGTTTCTCAGCTCGTTATCTGAACGATTACGTTCTATAATGCATTTAATCAATCATTTATCTAATAATTTATATATTTTTTTTAAATTTGATGTCATTAAGCCTTATTGAAACCTAACGTCGTCTGACTTAACGTACTGTAATCTACAACTTAAGTAATTATCACGATCTCAATACATAAGTCCCCAGGGTTTCTCAGCTCGTTACCTGAACGATTACATTCTATAATTCATTTAATCAATCAGTTATCTAATAATTTATATATTTTTTTTTAATTTGATGTCATGAAGCCTTATTGTAACCAAACGTCGTCTGACTTAACGTACTGTAATGTACAACTTAAGCAATTATCACGATCTCAATACATAAGTCCTCAAGGTTTCTCAGCTCGTTATCTGAATGATTACGTTCTATAATTCATTTAATCAATCATTTATCTAATAATTTATATATTTTTTTTTAAATTTGATATCATTAAGCCTTAGTGTAACCTAACGTCGTCTGACTTAACGTACTGTAATCTACAACTTAAGTAATTATCACGATCTCAATACATAAGTCCTTAAGGTTTTTCAGCTCGTTATCTGAACGATTACGTTCTATAATTCATTTAATCAATCCTTTATCTAATAATTTATATTTTTTTAAAATTTGATGTCATGAAGCCTTATTGTAACCAAACGTCGTCTGACTTAACGTACTGTAATGTACAACTTAAGCAATTATCACGATCTCAATACATAAGTCCTCAAGGTTTCTCAGCTCGTTATCTGAACGATTACGTTCTATAATTCATTTAATCAATCATTTATCTAATAATTTATATTTTTTTAAAATTTGATGTCATGAAGCCTTATTGTAACCAAACGTCGTCTGACTTAACGTACTGTAATGTACAACTTAAGCAATTATCACGATCTCAATACATAAGTCCTCAAGGTTTCTCAGCTCGGTATCTGAACGAGTACGTTCTATAATTCATTTAATCAATCATTTATCTAATAATTTATATTTTTTTTAAATTTGATGTCATGAAGCCTTATTGTAACCTAACGTCGTCTGACTTAACGTAATGTAATGTACAACTTAAGCAATTATCACGATCTCAATACATAAGTCCTCAAGGTTTCTCAGCTCGTTATCTGAACGATTACGTTCTATAATTCATTTAATCAATCATTTATATAATAATTTATATATTTTTCTTTAATTTGATGTCATGAAGCCTTATTGTAACCAAACGTCGTCTGACTTAACGTACTGTAATGTACAACTTAAGTAATTATCACGATCTCAATAGATAAGTACCCAGGGTTTCTCAGCTCGTTATTTGAGCGAGTACGTTCTATAATTCATTTAATCAATCATTTATCTAATAATTTATATTTTTTTTAAATTTGATGTCATGAAGCCTTATTGTAACCTAACGTCGTCTGACTTAACGTACTGTAATGTACAACTTAAGCAATTATCACGATCTCAATACATAAGTCCTCAAGGTTTCTCAGCTCGTTATCTGAACGATTACGTTCTATAATTCATTTAATCAATCATTTATCTAATAATTTATATATTTTTTTTAAATTTGATGTCATGAAGCCTTATTGTAACCAAACGTCGTCCGACTTAACGTACTGTAATGTACAACTTAAGCAATTATCACGATCTCAATACATAAGTCCTCAAGGTTTCTCAGCTCGTTATCTGAACGAGTACGTTCTATAATTCATTTAATCAATCATTTATCTAATAATTTATATTTTTTTAAAATTTGATGTCATGAAGCCTTATTGTAACCTAACGTCGTCTGACTTAACGTACTGTAATGTACAACTTAAGCAATTATCACGATCTCAATACATAAGTCCTCAAGGTTTCTCAGCTCGTTATCTGAATGATTACGTTCTATAATTCATTTAATCAATCATTTATATAATAATTTATATATTTTTCTTTAATTTGATGTCATGAACCCTTATTGTAACCAAACGTCGTCTGACTTAACGTACTGTAATGCACAACTTAAGTAAGTATCACGATCTCAATACATAAGTCCTCAAGGTTTCTCAGCTCGTTATCTAAACGATTATGTTCTATAATTCATTTAATCAATCATTTATCTAATAATTTATATATTTTTTTTGAAATTTGATGTCATTAAGCCTTATTGTAACCAAACGTCGTCTGACTTAACGTACTGTAATGTATAACTTAAGCAATTATCACGATCTCAATACATAAGTCCTCAAGTTTTCTCAGCTCGTTATCTGAACGATTACGTTCTATAATTCATTTAATCAATCATTTATCTAATAATTTATATTTTTTTAAAATTTGATGTCATGAAGCCTTATTGTAACCAAACGTCGTCTGACTTAACGTACTGTAATTTACAACTTAAGAAATTATCACGATCTCAATACATAAGTCCTCAAGGTTTCTCAGCTCGTTATCTGAACGATTACGTTCTATAATTCATTTAATAAATCATTTATCTAATAATTTATATATTTTTTTTAAATTTGATGTCATGAAGCCTTATTGTAACCTAACATCGTCTGACTTAACGTACTGTAATGTACAACTTAAGCAATTATCACGATCTCAATATATAAGTCCTCAAGGTTTCTCAGCTCGTTATCTGAACGATTACGTTCTATCATTCATTTAATCAATCATTTATATAATAATTTATATATTTTTTTTTTAATTTGATGTCATGAAGCCTTATTGTAACCAAACGTCGTCTGACTTAACGTACTGTAATGTACAACTTAAGCAATTATCACGATCTCAATACATAAGTCCTCAAGGTTTCTCAGCTCGTTATCTGAATGATTACGTTCTATAATTCATTTAATCAATCATTTATCTAATAATTTATATATTTTTTTTTAAATTTGATATCATTAAGCCTTAGTGTAACCTAACGTCGTCTGACTTAACGTACTGTAATCTACAACTTAAGTAAGTATCACGATCTCAATACATAAGTCCTTAAGGTTTTTCAGCTCGTTATCTGAACGATTACGTTCTATAATTCATTTAATCAATCCTTTATCTAATAATTTATATTTTTTTAAAATTTGATGTCATGAAGCCTTATTGTAACCAAACGTCGTCTGACTTAACGTACTGTAATGTACAACTTAAGCAATTATCACGATCTCAATACATAAGTCCTCAAGGTTTCTCAGCTCGTTATCTAAACGATTACGTTCTATAATTCATTTAATCAATCATTTATCTAATAATTTATATATTTTTTTTTAAATTTGATGTCATTAAGCCTTATTGTAACCTAACGTCGTCTGACTTAACGTACTGTAATCTACAACTTAAGTAATTATCACGATCTCAATACATAAGTCCCCAGGGTTTCTCAGCTCGTTACCTGAACGATTACATTCTATAATTCATTTAATCAATCAGTTATCTAATAATTTATATATTTTTCTTTAATTTGATGTCATGAAACCTTATTGTAACCAAACGTCGTCTGACTTAACGTACTGTAATGTACAACTTAAGCAATTATCACGATCTCAATACATAAGTCCTCAAGGTTTCTCAGCTCGTTATCTGAACGATTATGTTCTATAATTCATTTAATCAATCATTTATCTAATAATTTATATATATTTTTTTAAATTTGATATCATTAAGCCTTAGTGTAACCTAACGTCGTCTGACTTAACGTACTGTAATCTACAACTTAAGTAATTATCACGATCTCAATACATAAGTCCTTAAGGTTTTTCAGCTCGTTATCTGAACAATTACGTTCTATAATTCATTTAATCAATCCTTTATCTAATAATTTATATTTTTTTAAAATTTGATGTCATGAAGCCTTATTGTAACCAAACGTCGTCTGACTTAACGTACTGTAATGTACAACTTAAGCAATTATAACGATCTCAATACATAAGTCCTCAAGGTTTCTCAGCTCGTTATCTGAACGATTACGTTCTATAATTCATTTAATCAATCATTTATCTAATAATTTATATATTTTTTTTTAAATTTGATGTCATGAAGCCTTATTGTAACCAAACGTCGTCTGACTTAACGTACTGTCATGTACAACTTAAGCAATTATCACGATCTCAATACATAAGTCCTCAAGGTTTCTCAGCTCGTTATCTGAACGATTACGTTCTATAATTCATTTAATCAATCATTTATCTAATAATTTATATATTTTTTTTTAAATTTGATGTCATTAAGCCTTATTGTAACCTAACGTCGTCTGACTTAACGTACTGTAATGTACAACTTAAGTAATTATCACGATCTCAATACATAAGTCCTCAAGGTTTCTCAGCTCGTTATCTGAACGATTACGTTCTATAATTCATTTAATCAATCATTTATCCAATAATTTATATATTTTTCTTTAATTTGATGTCTTGAAGCCTTATTGTAACCTAACGTCGTCTGACTTAACGTACTGTAATGTACAACTTAAGTAATTATCACGATCTCAATACATAAGTCCCTAGGGTTTCTCAGCTCGTTACCTGAACGATTACGTTCTATAATTCATTTAATCAATCATTTATCTAATAATTTATATATTTTTCTTTAATTTGATGTCATGAAGCCTTATTGTAACCAAACGTCGTCTGACTTAACGTACTGTAATGTACAACTTAAGTAATTATCACGATCTCAATACATAAGTCCCCAGGGTTTCTCAGCTCGTTATCTGAACGATTACGTTCTATAATTCATTTAATCAATCATTTATCTAATAATTTATATTTTTTTTAAAATTTGATGTCATGAAGCCTTATTGTAACCTAACGTCGTTTGACTTAACGTACTGTAATGTACAACTTAAGCAATTATCACGATCTCAATACATAAGTCCTCAAGGTTGCCAGCTCGTTATCTGAACGATTACGTTCTATAATTCATTTAATCAATCATTTATATAATAATTTATATATTTTTCTTTAATTTGATGTCATGAAGCCTTATTGTAACCAAACTTCGTCTGACTTAATGTACTGTAATGTACAACTTAAGCAATTATCACGATCTCAATACATAAGTCCTCAAGGTTTCTCAGCTCGTTATCTAAAAGATTATGTTCTATAATTCATTTAATCAATCATTTATCTAATAATTTATATATTTTTTTTGAAATTTGATGTCATGAAGCCTTATTGTAACCAAACGTCGTCTGACTTAACGTACTGTAATGTACAACTTAAGCAATTATCACGATCTCAATACATAAGTCCTCAAGGTTTCTCAGCTCGTTATCTGAACGATTACGTTCTATAATTCATTTAATCAATCATTTATCTAATAATTTATATATTTTTTTTAAATTTGATGTCATTAAGCCTTATTGTAACCTAATGTCGTCTGACTTAACGTACTGTAATCTACAACTTAAGTAATTATCACGATCTCAATACATAAGTCCCCAGGGTTTCTCAGCTCGTTACCTGAACGATTACATTCTATAATTCATTTAATCAATCATTTATCTAATAATTTATATATTTTTCTTTAATTTGATGTCATGAAGCCTTATTGTAACCAAACGTCGTCTGACTTAACGTACTGTAATGTACAACTTAAGCAATTATCACGATCTCAATACATAAGTCCTCAAGGTTTCTCAGCTCGTTATCTGAACGATTACGTTCTATAATTCATTTAATCAATCATTTATCTAATAATTTATATATTTTTTTTAAATTTGATATCATTAAGCCCTAGTGTAACCTAACGTCGTCTGACTTAACGTACTGTAATCTACAACTTAAGTAATTATCACGATCTCAATACATAAGTCCTTAAGGTTTTTCAGCTCGTTATCTGAACGATTACGTTCTATAATTCATTTAATCAATCATTTATCTAATAATTTATATATTTTTTTTAAATTTGATGTCATTAAGCCTTATTGTAACCTAACGTCGTCTGACTTAACGTACTGTAATGTACAACTTAAGTAATTATCACGATCTCAATACATAAGTCCTCAAAGGTTTTCAGCTCGTTATCTGAACGATTACGTTCTATAATTCATTTAATCAATCATTTATCTAATAATTTATATTTTTTTAAAATTTGATGTCATGAAGCCTTATTGTAACCTAACGTCGTCTGACTTAACGTACTGTAATGTACAACTTAAGCAATTATCACGATCTCAATACATAAGTCCTCAAGGTTTCTCAGCTCGTTATCTGAACGATTACGTTCTATAATTCATTTAATCAATCATTTATCTAATAATTTATATATTTTTCTTTAATTTGATGTCTTGAAGCCTTATTGTAACCAAACGTCGTCTGACTTAACGTACTGTAATGTACAACTTAAGTAATTATCACGATCTCAATACATAAGTCCCCAGGGTTTCTCAGCTCGTTATCTGAACGATTACGTTCTATAATTCATTTAATCAATCATTTATCTAATAATTTATATTTTTTTTAAATTTGATGTCATGAAGCCTTATTGTAACCTAACGTCGTCTGACTTAACGTACTGTAATGTACAACTTAAGCAATTATCACGATCTCAATACATAAGTCCTCAAGGTTTCTCAGCTCGTTATCTGAACGATTACGTTCTATAATTCATTTAATCAATCATTTATATAATAATTTATATATTTTTCTTTAATTTGATGTCATGAAGCCTTATTGTAACCAAACGTCATCTGACTTAACGTACTGTAATGTACAACTTAAGTAAGTATCACGATCTCAATACATAAGTCCTCAAGGTTTCTCAACTCGTTATCTAAACGATTATGTTCTATAATTCATTTAATCAATCATTTATCTAATAATTTATATATTTTTTTTGAAATTTCATGTCATGAAGCCTTATTGTAACCAAACGTCGTCTGACTTAACGTACTGTAATGTACAACTTAAGCACTTATCACGATCTCAATACATAAGTCCTCAAGGTTTCTCAGCTCGTTATCTGAACGATTACGTTCTATAATTCATTTAATCAATCATTTATCTAATAATTTATATATTTTTCTTTAATTTGATGTCATGAAGCCTTATTGTAACCAAACGTCGTCTGACTTAACGTACTGTAATGTACAACTTAAGCAATTATCACGATCTCAATACATAAGTCCTCAAGGTTTCTCAGCTCGTTATCTGAACGATTACGTTCTATAATTCATTTAATCAATCATTTATCTAATAATTTATATATTTTTTTTAAATTTGATATCATTAAGCCTTAGTGTAACCTAACGTCGTCTGACTTAACGTACTGTAATCTACAACTTAAGTAATTATCACGATCTCAATACATAAGTCCTTAAGGTTTTTCAGCTCGTTATCTGAACGATTACGTTCTATAATTCATTTAATCAATCATTTATCTAATAATTTATATTTTTTTAAAATTTGATGTCATGAAGCCTTATTGTAACCAAACGTCGTCTGACTTAACGTACTGTAATGTACAACTTAAGCAATTATCACGATCTCAATACATAAGTCCTCAAGGTTGCCAGCTCGTTATCTGAACGATTACGTTCTATAATTCATTTAATCAATCATTTATATAATAATTTATATATTTTTCTTTAATTTGATGTCATGAAGCCTTATTGTAACCAAACTTCGTCTGACTTAATGTACTGTAATGTACAACTTAAGCAATTATCACGATCTCAATACATAAGTCCTCAAGGTTTCTCAGCTCGTTATCTAAAAGATTATGTTCTATAATTCATTTAATCAATCATTTATCTAATAATTTATATATTTTTTTTGAAATTTGATGTCATGAAGCCTTATTGTAACCAAACGTCGTCTGACTTAACGTACTGTAATGTACAACTTAAGCAATTATCACGATCTCAATACATAAGTCCTCAAGGTTTCTCAGCTCGTTATCTGAACGATTACGTTCTATAATTCATTTAATCAATCATTTATCTAATAATTTATATATTTTTTTTAAATTTGATGTCATTAAGCCTTATTGTAACCTAATGTCGTCTGACTTAACGTACTGTAATCTACAACTTAAGTAATTATCACGATCTCAATACATAAGTCCCCAGGGTTTCTCAGCTCGTTACCTGAACGATTACATTCTATAATTCATTTAATCAATCATTTATCTAATAATTTATATATTTTTCTTTAATTTGATGTCATGAAGCCTTATTGTAACCAAACGTCGTCTGACTTAACGTACTGTAATGTACAACTTAAGCAATTATCACGATCTCAATACATAAGTCCTCAAGGTTTCTCAGCTCGTTATCTGAACGATTACGTTCTATAATTCATTTAATCAATCATTTATCTAATAATTTATATATTTTTTTTAAATTTGATATCATTAAGCCCTAGTGTAACCTAACGTCGTCTGACTTAACGTACTGTCATCTACAACTTAAGTAATTATCACGATCTCAATACATAAGTCCTTAAGGTTTTTCAGCTCGTTATCTGAACGATTACGTTCTATAATTCATTTAATCAATCATTTATCTAATAATTTATATATTTTTTTTAAATTTGATGTCATTAAGCCTTATTGTAACCTAACGTCGTCTGACTTAACGTACTGTAATGTACAACTTAAGTAATTATCACGATCTCAATACATAAGTCCTCAAGGGTTTTCAGCTCGTTATCTGAACGATTACGTTCTATAATTCATTTAATCAATCATTTATCTAATAATTTATATTTTTTTAAAATTTGATGTCATGAAGCCTTATTGTAACCTAACGTCGTCTGACTTAACGTACTGTAATGTACAACTTAAGCAATTATCACGATCTCAATACATAAGTCCTCAAGGTTTCTCAGCTCGTTATCTGAACGATTACGTTCTATAATTCATTTAATCAATCATTTATCTAATAATTTATATATTTTTCTTTAATTTGATGTCTTGAAGCCTTATTGTAACCAAACGTCGTCTGACTTAACGTACTGTAATGTACAACTTAAGTAATTATCACGATCTCAATACATAAGTCCCCAGGGTTTCTCAGCTCGTTATCTGAACGATTACGTTCTATAATTCATTTAATCAATCATTTATCTAATAATTTATATTTTTTTTAAATTTGATGTCATGAAGCCTTATTGTAACCTAACGTCGTCTGACTTAACGTACTGTAATGTACAACTTAAGCAATTATCACGATCTCAATACATAAGTCCTCAAGGTTTCTCAGCTCGTTATCTGAACGATTACGTTCTATAATTCATTTAATCAATCATTTATATAATAATTTATATATTTTTCTTTAATTTGATGTCATGAAGCCTTATTGTAACCAAACGTCATCTGACTTAACGTACTGTAATGTACAACTTAAGTAAGTATCACG
Source organism: Euphorbia lathyris (assembly GCF_963576675.1). NCBI lineage: Eukaryota > Viridiplantae > Streptophyta > Magnoliopsida > Malpighiales > Euphorbiaceae > Euphorbia > Euphorbia lathyris. The sequence continues at coordinate 2,860,382 of NC_088917.1, read as the reverse complement.
ATCTCAATACATAAGTCCTCAAGGTTTCTCAACTCGTTATCTAAACGATTATGTTCTATAATTCATTTAATCAATCATTTATCTAATAATTTATATATTTTTTTTGAAATTTCATGTCATGAAGCCTTATTGTAACCAAACGTCGTCTGACTTAACGTACTGTAATGTACAACTTAAGCACTTATCACGATCTCAATACATAAGTCCTCAAGGTTTCTCAGCTCGTTATCTGAACGATTACGTTCTATAATTCATTTAATCAATCATTTATCTAATAATTTATATATTTTTCTTTAATTTGATGTCATGAAGCCTTATTGTAACCAAACGTCGTCTGACTTAACGTACTGTAATGTACAACTTAAGCAATTATCACGATCTCAATACATAAGTCCTCAAGGTTTCTCAGCTCGTTATCTGAACGATTACGTTCTATAATTCATTTAATCAATCATTTATCTAATAATTTATATATTTTTTTTAAATTTGATATCATTAAGCCTTAGTGTAACCTAACGTCGTCTGACTTAACGTACTGTAATCTACAACTTAAGTAATTATCACGATCTCAATACATAAGTCCTTAAGGTTTTTCAGCTCGTTATCTGAACGATTACGTTCTATAATTCATTTAATCAATCATTTATCTAATAATTTATATTTTTTTAAAATTTGATGTCATGAAGCCTTATTGTAACCAAACGTCGTCTGACTTAACGTACTGTAATGTACAACTTAAGCAATTATCACGATGTCAATACATAAGTCCTCAAGGTTTCTCAGCTCGTTATCTGAACGATTACGTTCTATAATTCATTTAATCAATCATTTATCTAATAATTTATATTTTTTTTTAAATTTGATGTCATGAAGCCTTATTGTAACCAAACGTCGTCTGACCTAACGTACTGTAATGTACAACTTAAGTAATTATCACGATCTCAATACATAAGTCCCCAGGGTTTCTCATCTCGTTATCTGAACGATTACGTTCTATAATTCATTTAATCAATCATTTATCTAATAATTTATATTTTTTTTAAATTTGATGTCATGAAGCCTTATTGTAACCTAACGTCGTCTGACTTAACGTACTGTAATGTACAACTTAAGCAATTATCAAGATCTCAATACATAAGTCCTCAAGGTTTCTTAGCTCGTTATCTGAACGATTACGTTCTATAATTCATTTAATCAATCATTTATATAATAATTTATATATTTTTCTTTAATTTGATGTCTTGAAGCCTTATTGTAACCTAACGTCGTCTGACTTAACGTACTGTAATGTACAACTTAAGTAATTATCACGATCTCAATACATAAGTCCCCAGGGTTTCTCAGCTCGTTACCTGAACGATTACGTTCTATAATTCATTTAATCAATCATTTATCTAATAATTTATATATTTTTCTTTAATTTGATGTCATGAAGCCTTATTGTAACCAAACGTCGTCTGACTTAACGTACTGTAATGTACAACTTAAGCAATTATCACGATCTCAATACATAAGTCCTTAAGGTTTCTCAGCTCGTTATCTGAACGATTACGTTCTATAATTCATTTAATCAATCATTTATCTAATAATTTATATATTTTTTTTAAATTTGATATCATTAAGCCTTAGTGTAACCTAACGTCGTCTGACTTAACGTACTGTAATCTACAACTTAAGTAATTATCACGATCTCAATACATAAGTCCTTAAGGTTTTTCAGCTCGTTATCTGAACGATTACGTTCTATAATTCATTTAATCAATCATTTATCTAATAATTTATATTTTTTTAAAATTTGATGTCATGAAGCCTTATTGTAACCAAACGTCGTCTGACTTAACGTACTGTAATGTACAACTTAAGCAATTATCACGATGTCAATACATAAGTCCTCAAGGTTTCTCAGCTCGTTATCTGAACGATTACGTTCTATAATTCATTTAATCAATCATTTATCTAATAATTTATATTTTTTTTTAAATTTGATGTCATTAAGCCTTATTGTAACCTAACGTCGTCTGACTTAACGTACTGTAATGTACAACTTAAGTAATTATCACGATCTCAATACATAAGTCCCCAGGGTTTCTCATCTCGTTATCTGAACGATTACGTTCTATATTTCATTTAATCAATCATTTATCTAATAATTTATATTTTTTTTAAATTTGATGTCATGAAGCCTTATTGTAACCTAACGTCGTCTGACTTAACGTACTGTAATGTACAACTTAAGCAATTATCACGATCTCAATACATAAGTCCTCAAGGTTTCTCAGCTCGTTATCTGAACGATTACGTTCTATAATTCATTTAATCAATCATTTATCTAATAATTTATATATTTTTTTTAAATTTGATATCATTAAGCCTTAGTGTAACCTAACGTCGTCTGACTTAACGTACTGTAATCTACAACTTAAGTAATTATCACGATCTCAATACATAAGTCCTTAAGGTTTTTCAGCTCGTTATCTGAACGATTACGTTCTATAATTCATTTAATCAATCATTTATCTAATAATTTATATTTTTTTAAAATTTGATGTCATGAAGCCTTATTGTAACCAAACGTCGTCTGACTTAACGTACTGTAATGTACAACTTAAGCAATTATCACGATCTCAATACATAAGTCCTCAAGGTTTCTCATCTCGTTATCTGAACGATTACGTTCTATAATTCATTTAATCAATCATTTATCCAATAATTTATATATTTTTTTTAAATTTGATGTCATTAAGCCTTATTGTAACCTAACGTCGTCTGACTTAACGTACTGTAATGTACAACTTAAGTAATTATCACGATCTCAATACATAAGTCCTCAAGGTTTTTCAGCTCGTTATCTGAACGATTACGTTCTATAATTCATTTAATCAATCATTTATCTAATAATTTATATTTTTTTAAAATTTGATGTCATGAAGCCTTATTGTAACCTAACGTCGTCTGACTTAACGTACTGTAATGTACAACTTAAGCAATTATCACGATCTCAATACATAAGTCCTCAAGGTTTCTCAGCTCGTTATCTGAACGATTACGTTCTATAATTCATTTAATCAATCATTTATCTAATAATTTATATATTTTTCTTTAATTTGATGTCTTGAAGCCTTATTGTAACCAAACGTCGTCTGACTTAACGTACTGTAATGTACAACTTAAGTAATTATCACGATCTCTATACATAAGTCCCCAGGGTTTCTCAGCTCGTTATCTGAACGATTACGTTCTATAATTCATTTAATCAATCATTTATCTAATAATTTATATTTTTTTTAAATTTGATGTCATGAAGCCTTATTGTAACCTAACGTCGTCTGACTTAACGTACTGTAATGTACAACTTAAGCAATTATCACGATCTCAATACATAAGTCCTCAAGGTTTCTCAGCTCGTTATCTGAACGATTACGTTCTATAATTCATTTAATCAATCATTTATATAATAATTTATATATTTTTCTTTAATTTGATGTCATGAAGCCTTATTGTAACCAAACGTCATCTGACTTAACGTACTGTAATGTACAACTTAAGTAAGTATCACGATCTCAATACATAAGTCCTCAAGGTTTCTCAACTCGTTATCTAAACGATTATGTTCTATAATTCATTTAATCAATCATTTATCTAATAATTTATATATTTTTTTTGAAATTTGATGTCATGAAGCCTTATTGTAACCAAACGTCGTCTGACTTAACGTACTGTAATGTACAACTTAAGCACTTATCACGATCTCAATACATAAGTCCTCAAGGTTTCTCAGCTCGTTATCTGAACGATTACGTTCTATAATTCATTTAATCAATCATTTATCTAATAATTTATATATTTTTCTTTAATTTGATGTCATGAAGCCTTATTGTAACCAAACGTCGTCTGACTTAACGTACTGTAATGTACAACTTAAGCAATTATCACGATCTCAATACATAAGTCCTCAAGGTTTCTCAGCTCGTTATCTGAACGATTACGTTCTATAATTCATTTAATCAATCATTTATCTAATAATTTATATATTTTTTTTAAATTTGATATCATTAAGCCTTAGTGTAACCTAACGTCGTCTGACTTAACGTACTGTAATCTACAACTTAAGTAATTATCACGATCTCAATACATAAGTCCTTAAGGTTTTTCAGCTCGTTATCTGAACGATTACGTTCTATAATTCATTTAATCAATCATTTATCTAATAATTTATATTTTTTTAAAATTTGATGTCATGAAGCCTTATTGTAACCAAACGTCGTCTGACTTAACGTACTGTAATGTACAACTTAAGCAATTATCACGATGTCAATACATAAGTCCTCAAGGTTTCTCAGCTCGTTATCTGAACGATTACGTTCTATAATTCATTTAATCAATCATTTATCTAATAATTTATATTTTTTTTTTAAATTTGATGTCATGAAGCCTTATTGTAACCAAACGTCGTCTGACCTAACGTACTGTAATGTACAACTTAAGTAATTATCACGATCTCAATACATAAGTCCCCAGGGTTTCTCATCTCGTTATCTGAACGATTACGTTCTATAATTCATTTAATCAATCATTTATCTAATAATTTATATTTTTTTTAAATTTGATGTCATGAAGCCTTATTGTAACCTAACGTCGTCTGACTTAACGTACTGTAATGTACAACTTAAGCAATTATCACGATCTCAATACATAAGTCCTCAAGGTTTCTTAGCTCGTTATCTGAACGATTACGTTCTATAATTCATTAAATCAATCATTTATATAATAATTTATATATTTTTCTTTAATTTGATGTCTTGAAGCCTTATTGTAACCTAACGTCGTCTGACTTAACGTACTGTAATGTACAACTTAAGTAATTATCACGATCTCAATACATAAGTCCCCAGGGTTTCTCAGCTCGTTACCTGAACGATTACGTTCTATAATTCATTTAATCAATCATTTATCTAATAATTTATATATTTTTCTTTAATTTGATGTCATGAAGCCTTATTGTAACCAAACGTCGTCTGACTTAACGTACTGTAATGTACAACTTAAGCAATTATCACGATCTCAATACATAAGTCCTTAAGGTTTCTCAGCTCGTTATCTGAACGATTACGTTCTATAATTCATTTAATCAATCATTTATCTAATAATTTATATATTTTTTTTAAATTTGATATCATTAAGCCTTAGTGTAACCTAACGTCGTCTGACTTAACGTACTGTAATCTACAACTTAAGTAATTATCACGATCTCAATACATAAGTCCTTAAGGTTTTTCAGCTCGTTATCTGAACGATTACGTTCTATAATTCATTTAATCAATCATTTATCTAATAATTTATATTTTTTTAAAATTTGATGTCATGAAGCCTTATTGTAACCTAACGTCGTCTGACTTAACGTACTGTAATGTACAACTTAAGCAATTATCACGATCTCAATACATAAGTCCTCAAGGTTTCTCAGCTCGTTATCTGAACGATTACGTTCTATAATTCATTTAATCAATCATTTATATAATAATTTATATATTTTTCTTTAATTTGATGTCATGAAGCCTTATTGTAACCAAACGTCATCTGACTTAACGTACTGTAATGTACAACTTAAGTAAGTATCACGATCTCAATACATAAGTCCTCAAGGTTTCTCAACTCGTTATCTAAACGATTATGTTCTATAATTCATTTAATCAATCATTTATCTAATAATTTATATATTTTTTTTGAAATTTGATGTCATGAAGCCTTATTGTAACCTAATGTCGTCTGACTTAACGTACTGTAATGTACAACTTAAGCAATTATCACGATCTCAATACATAAGTCCTCAAGGTTTCTCAGCTCGTTATCTGAACGATTACGTTCTATAATTCATTTAATCAATCATTTATATAATAATTTATATATTTTTCTTTAATTTGATGTCATGAAGCCTTATTGTAACCAAACGTCATCTGACTTAACGTACTGTAATGTACAACTTAAGTAAGTATCACGATCTCAATACATAAGTCCTCAAGGTTTCTCAACTCGTTATCTAAACGATTATGTTCTATAATTCATTTAATCAATCATTTATCTAATAATTTATATATTTTTTTTGAAATTTGATGTCATGAAGCCTTATTGTAACCTAATGTCGTCTGACTTAACGTACTGTAATGTACAACTTAAGCAATTATCACGATCTCAATACATAAGTCCTCAAGGTTTCTCAGCTCGTTATCTGAACGATTACGTTTTATAATTCATTTAACCAATCATTTATCTAATAATTTATATATTTTTTTTAAATTTGATGTCATGAAGCCTTATTGTAACCTAACGTCGTCTGACTTAACGTACTGTAATCTACAACTTAAGTAATTATCACGATCTCAATACATAAGTCCCCAGGGTTTCTCAGCTCGTTATCTGAACGAGTACGTTCTATAATTCATTTAATCAATCATTTATCTAATAATTTATATTTTTTTTAAATTTGATGTCATGAAGCCTTATTGTAACCTAACGTCGTCTGACTTAACGTACTGTAATGTACAACTTAAGCAATTATCACAATCTCAATACATAAGTCCTCAAGGTTTCTCAGCTCGTTATCTAAACGATTACGTTTCAATCAATCATTTATATAATAATTTATATATTTTTCTTTAATTTGATGTCATGAAGCCTTATTGTAACCAAACGTCGTCTGACTTAACGTACTGTAATGTACAACTTAAGTAAGTATCACGATCTCAATACATAAGTCCTCAAGGTTTCTCAGCTCGTTATCTAAACGATTTTGTTCTATAATTCATTTAATCAATCATTTATCTAATAATTTATATATTTTTTTTAAAATTTGATGTCATGAAGCCTTATTGTAACCAAACGTCGTCTGACTTAACGTACTGTAATCTACAACTTAAGTTATTATCACGATCTCAATACATAAGTCCTTAAGGTTTTTCAGCTCGTTATCTGAACGATTACGTTCTATAATTCATTTAATCAATCATTTATCTAATAATTTATATTTTTTTAAAATTTGATGTCATGAAGCCTTAGTGTAACCTAACATCGTCTGACTTAACGTACTGTAATGTACAACTTAAGCAATTATCACGATCTCAATACATAAGTCCTCAAGGTTTCTCAGCTCGTTATCTGAACGATTACGTTCTATAATTCATTTACTCAATCATTTATCTAATAATTTATATATATTTTTTAAATTTGATGTCATTAAGCCTTATTGTAACCTAACGTCGTCTGACTTAACGTACTGTAATCTACAACTTAAGTAATTATCACGATCTCAATACATAAGTCCCCAGGGTTTCTCAGCTCGTTATCTGAACGAGTACGTTCTATAATTCATTTAATCAATCATTTATCTAATAATTTATATTTTTTTAAATTTGATGTCATGAAGCCTTATTGTAACCTAACGTCGTCTGACTTAACGTACTGTAATGTATAACTTAAGCAATTATCACGATCTCAATACATAAGTCCTCAAGGTTTCTCAGCTCGTTATCTGAACGATTACGTTCTATAATTCATTTAATCAATCATTTATCTAATAATTTATATATTTTTCTTTAATTTGATGTCTTGAAGCCTTATTGTAACCAAACGTCGTCTGACTTAACGTACTGTAATGTACAACTTAAGTAATTATCACGATCTCAATACATAAGTCCCCAGGGTTTCTCAGCTCGTTATCTGAACGATTACGTTCTATAATTCATTTAATCAATCATTTATCTAATAATTTATATTTTTTTTAAATTTGATGTCATGAAGCCTTATTGTAACCTAACGTCGTCTGACTTAACGTACTGTAATGTACAACTTAAGCAATTATCACGATCTCAATACATAAGTCCTCAAGGTTTCTCAGCTCGTTATCTGAACGATTACGTTCTATAATTCATTTAATCAATCATTTATATAATAATTTATATATTTTTCTTTAATTTGATGTCATGAAGCCTTATTGTAACCAAACGTCATCTGACTTAACGTACTGTAATGTACAACTTAAGTAAGTATCACGATCTCAATACATAAGTCCTCAAGGTTTCTCAACTCGTTATCTAAACGATTATGTTCTATAATTCATTTAATCAATCATTTATCTAATAATTTATATATTTTTTTTGAAATTTGATGTCATGAAGCCTTATTGTAACCAAACGTCGTCTGACTTAACGTACTGTAATGTACAACTTAAGCACTTATCAAGATCTCAATACATAAGTCCTCAAGGTTTCTCAGCTCATTATCTGAACGATTACGTTCTATAATTCATTTAATCAATCATTTATCTAATAATTTATATATTTTTCTTTAATTTGATGTCATGAAGCCTTATTGTAACCAAACGTCGTCTGACTTAACGTACTGTAATGTACAACTTAAGCAATTATCACGATCTCAATACATAAGTCCTCAAGGTTTCTCAGCTCGTTATCTGAACGATTACGTTCTATAATTCATTTAATCAATCATTTATCTAATAATTTATATATTTTTTTTAAATTTGATATCATTAAGCCTTAGTGTAACCTAACGTCGTCTGACTTAACGTACTGTAATCTACAACTTAAGTAATTATCACGATCTCAATACATAAGTCCTTAAGGTTTTTCAGCTCGTTATCTGAACGATTACGTTCTATAATTCATTTAATCAATCATTTATCTAATAATTTATATTTTTTTAAAATTTGATGTCATGAAGCCTTATTGTAACCAAACGTCGTCTGACTTAACGTACTGTGATGTACAACTTAAGCAATTATCACGATGTCAATACATAAGTCCTCAAGGTTTCTCAGCTCGTTATCTGAACGATTACGTTCTATAATTCATTTAATCAATCATTTATCTAATAATTTATATTTTTTTTAAAAATTTGATGTCATGAAGCCTTATTGTAACCAAACGTCGTCTGACCTAACGTACTGTAATGTACAACTTAAGTAATTATCACGATCTCAATACATAAGTCCCCAGGGTTTCTCATCTCGTTATCTGAACGATTACGTTCTATAATTCATTTAATCAATCATTTATCTAATAATTTATATTTTTTTTTAAATTTGATGTCATGAAGCCTTATTGTAACCTAACGTCGTCTGACTTAACGTACTGTAATGTACAACTTAAGCAATTATCACGATCTCAATACATAAGTCCTCAAGGTTTCTTAGCTCGTTATCTGAACGATTACGTTCTATAATTCATTTAATCAATCATTTATATAATAATTTATATATTTTTCTTTAATTTGATGTCTTGAAGCCTTATTGTAACCTAACGTCGTCTGACTTAACGTACTGTAATGTACAACTTAAGTAATTATCACGATCTCAATACATAAGTCCCCAGGGTTTCTCAGCTCGTTACCTGAACGATTACGTTCTATAATTCATTTAATCAATCATTTATCTAATAATTTATATATTTTTCTTTAATTTGATGTCATGAAGCCTTATTGTAACCAAACGTCGTCTGACTTAACGTACTGTAATGTACAACTTAAGCAATTATCACGATCTCAATACATAAGTCCTTAAGGTTTCTCAGCTCGTTATCTGAACGATTACGTTCTATAATTCATTTAATCAATCATTTATCTAATAATTTATATATTTTTTTTAAATTTGATATCATTAAGCCTTAGTGTAACCTAACGTCGTCTGACTTAACGTACTGTAATCTACAACTTAAGTAATTATCACGATCTCAATACATAAGTCCTTAAGGTTTTTCAGCTCGTTATCTGAACGATTACGTTCTATAATTCATTTAATCAATCATTTATCTAATAATTTATATTTTTTTAAAATTTGATGTCATGAAGCCTTATTGTAACCAAACGTCGTCTGACTTAACGTACTGTAATGTACAACTTAAGCAATTATCACGATGTCAATACATAAGTCCTCAAGGTTTCTCAGCTCGTTATCTGAACGATTACGTTCTATAATTCATTTAATCAATCATTTATCTAATAATTTATATTTTTTTTTTAAATTTGATGTCATTAAGCCTTATTGTAACCTAACGTCGTCTGACTTAACGTACTGTAATGTACAACTTAAGTAATTATCACGATCTCAATACATAAGTCCCCAGGGTTTCTCATCTCGTTATCTGAACGATTACGTTCTATAATTCATTTAATCAATCATTTATCTAATAATTTATATTTTTTTTAAATTTGATGTCATGAAGCCTTATTGTAACCTAACGTCGTCTGACTTAACGTACTGTAATGTACAACTTAAGCAATTATCACGATCTCAATACATAAGTCCTCAAGGTTTCTCAGCTCGTTATCTGAACGATTACGTTCTATAATTCATTTAATCAATCATTTATCTAATAATTTATATATTTTTCTTTAATTTGATGTCTTGAAGCCTTATTGTAACCTAACGTCGTCTGACTTAACGTACTGTAATGTACAATTTAAGTAATTATCACGATCTTAATATATAAGTCCCCAGGGTTTCTCAGCTCGTTACCTGAACGATTACGTTCTATAATTCATTTAATCAATCATTTATCTAATAATTTATATATTTTTCTTTAATTTGATGTCATGAAGCCTTATTGTAACCAAACGTCGTCTGACCTAACGTACTGTAATGTACAACTTAAGTAATTATCACGATCTCAATACATAAGTCCCTAGGGTTTCTCATCTCGTTATCTGAACGATTACGTTCTATAATTCATTTAATCAATCATTTATCTAATAATTTATATTTTTTTTAAATTTGATGTCATGAAGCCTTATTGTAACCTAACGTCGTCTGACTTAACGTACTGTAATGTACAACTTAAGCAATTATCACGATCTCAATACATAAGTCCTCAAGGTTTCTCAGCTCGTTATCTGAACGATTACGTTCTATAATTCATTTAATCAATCATTTATATAATAATTTATATATTTTTCTTTAATTTGATGTCTTGAAGCCTTATTGTAACCTAACGTCGTCTGACTTAACGTACTGTAATGTACAACTTAAGTAATTATCACGATCTCAATACATAAGTCCCCAGGGTTTCTCAGCTCGTTACCTGAACGATTACGTTCTATAATTCATTTAATCAATCATTTATCTAATAATTTATATATTTTTCTTTAATTTGATGTCATGAAGCCTTATTGTAATCAAACGTCGTCTGACTTAACGTACTGTAATGTACAACTTAAGCAATTATCACGATCTCAATACATAAGTTCTCAAGGTTTCTCAGCTCGTTATCTGAACGATTACGTTCTATAATTCATTTAATCAATCATTTATCTAATAATTTATATATTTTTCTTTAATTTGATGTCATGAAGCCTTATTGTAACCAAACGTCGTCTGACCTAACGTACTGTAATGTACAACTTAAGTAATTATCACGATCTCAATACATAAGTCCCCAGGGTTTCTCATCTCGTTATCTGAACGATTACGTTCTATAATTCATTTAATCAATCATTTATCTAATAATTTATATATTTTTCTTTAATTTGATGTCATGAAGCCTTATTGTAACCAAACGTCGTCTGACTTAACGTACTGTAATGTACAACTTAAGCAATTATCACGATCTCAATACATAAGTCCTCAAGGTTTCTCAGCTCGTTATCTGAACGATTACGTTCTATAATTCATTTAATCAATCATTTATCTAATAATTTATATATTTTTTTTAAATTTGATATCATTAAGCCTTAGTGTAACCTAACGTCGTCTGACTTAACGTACTGTAATCTACAACTTAAGTAATTATCACGATCTCAATACATAAGTCCTTAAGGTTTTTCAGCTCGTTATCTGAACGATTACGTTCTATAATTCATTTAATCAATCATTTATCTAATAATTTATATTTTTTTAAAATTTGATGTCATGAAGCCTTATTGTAACCAAACGTCGTCTGACTTAACGTACTGTAATGTACAACTTAAGCAATTATCACGATGTCAATACATAAGTCCTCAAGGTTTCTCAGCTCGTTATCTGAACGATTACGTTCTATAATTCATTTAATCAATCATTTATCTAATAATTTATATTTTTTTTTTAAATTTGATGTCATTAAGCCTTATTGTAACCTAACGTCGTCTGACTTAACGTACTGTAATGTACAACTTAAGTAATTATCACGATCTCAATACATAAGTCCTCAAGGTTTTTTAGCTCGTTATCTGAACGATTACGTTCTATAATTCATTTAATCAATCATTTATCTAATAATTTATATTTTTTTAAAATTTGATGTCATGAAGCCTTATTGTAACCTAACGTCGTCTGACTTAACGTACTGTAATGTACAACTTAAGCAATTATCACGATCTCAATACATAAGTCCTCAAGGTTTCTCAGCTCGTTATCTGAACGATTACGTTCTATAATTCATTTAATCAATCATTTATCTAATAATTTATATATTTTTCTTTAATTTGATGTCTTGAAGCCTTATTGTAACCTAACGTCGGCTGACTTAACATACTGTAATGTACAATTTAAGTAATTATCACGATCTTAATATATAAGTCCCCAGGGTTTCTCAGCTCGTTACCTGAACGATTACGTTCTATAATTCATTTAATCAATCATTTATCTAATAATTTATATATTTTTCTTTAATTTGATGTCATGAAGCCTTATTGTAACCAAACGTCGTCTGACCTAACGTACTGTAATGTACAACTTAAGTAATTATCACGATCTCAATACATAAGTCCCCAGGGTTTCTCATCTCGTTATCTGAACGATTACGTTCTATAATTCATTTAATCAATCATTTATCTAATAATTTATATTTTTTTTAAATTTGATGTCATGAAGCCTTATTGTAACCTAACGTCGTCTGACTTAACGTACTGTAATGTACAACTTAAGCAATTATCACGATCTCAATACATAAGTCCTCAAGGTTTCTCAGCTCGTTATCTGAACGATTACGTTCTATAATTCATTTAATCAATCATTTATATAATAATTTATATATTTTTCTTTAATTTGATGTCTTGAAGCCTTATTGTAACCTAACGTCGTCTGACTTAACGTACTGTAATGTACAACTTAAGTAATTATCACGATCTCAATACATAAGTCCCCAGGGTTTCTCAGCTCGTTACCTGAACGATTACGTTCTATAATTCATTTAATCAATCATTTATCTAATAATTTATATATTTTTCTTTAATTTGATGTCATGAAGCCTTATTGTAACCAAACGTCGTCTGACTTAACGTACTGTAATGTACAACTTAAGCAATTATCACGATCTCAATACATAAGTCCTCAAGGTTTCTCAGCTCGTTATCTGAACGATTACGTTCTATAATTCATTTAATCAATCATTTATCTAATAATTTATATATTTTTTTTAAATTTGATATCATTAAGCCTTAGTGTAACCTAACGTCGTCTGACTTAACGTACTGTAATCTACAACTTAAGTAATTATCACGATCTCAATACATAAGTCCTTAAGGTTTTTCAGCTCGTTATCTGAACGATTACGTTCTATAATTCATTTAATCAATCATTTATCTAATAATTTATATTTTTTTTAAATTTGATGTCATGAAGCCTTATTGTAACCAAACGTCGTCTGACTTAACGTACTGTAATGTACAACTTAAGCAATTATCACGATGTCAATACATAAGTCCTCAAGGTTTCTCAGCTCGTTATCTGAACGATTACGTTCTATAATTCATTTAATCAATCATTTATCTAATAATTTATATTTTTTTTTAAATTTGATGTCATTAAGCCTTATTGTAACCTAACGTTGTCTGACTTAACGTACTGTAATGCACAACTTAAGTAATTATCACGATCTCAATACATAAGTCCTCAAGGTTTTTCAGCTCGTTATCTGAACGATTACGTTCTATAATTCATTTAATCAATCATTTATCTAATAATTTATATTTTTTTAAAATTTGATGTCATGAAGCCTTATTGTAACCTAACGTCGTCTGACTTAACGTACTGTAATGTACAACTTAAGCAATTATCACGATCTCAATACATAAGTCCTCAAGGTTTCTCAGCTCGTTATCTGAACGATTACGTTCTATAATTCATTTAATCAATCATTTATCTAATAATTTATATATTTTTCTTTAATTTGATGTCTTGAAGCCTTATTGTAACCTAACGTCGTCTGACTTAACGTACTGTAATGTACAATTTAAGTAATTATCACGATCTTAATATATAAGTCCCCAGGGTTTCTCAGCTCGTTACCTGAACGATTACGTTCTATAATTCATTTAATCAATCATTTATCTAATAATTTAAATATTTTTCTTTAATTTGATGTCATGAAGCCTTATTGTAACCAAACGTCGTCTGACCTAACGTACTGTAATGTACAACTTAAGTAATTATCACGATCTTAATACATAAGTCCCCAGGGTTTCTCATCTCGTTATCTGAACGATTACGTTCTATAATTCATTTAATCAATCATTTATCTAATAATTTATATTTTTTTTAAATTTGATGTCATGAAGCCTTATTGTAACCTAACGTCGTCTGACTTAACGTACTGTAATGTACAACTTAAGCAATTATCACGATCTCAATACATAAGTCCTCAAGGTTTCTCAGCTCGTTATCTGAACGATTACGTTCTATAATTCATTTAATCAATCATTTATATAATAATTTATATATTTTTCTTTAATTTGATGTCATGAAGCCTTATTGTAACCAAACGTCATCTGACTTAACGTACTGTAATGTACAACTTAAGTAAGTATCACGATCTCAATACATAATTTCTCAAGGTTTCTCAGCTCGTTATCTAAACGATTATGTTCTATAATTCATTTAATCAATCATTTATCTAATAATTTATATATTTTTTTTGAAATTTGATGTCATGAAGCCTTATTGTAACCAAACGTCGTCTGACTTAACGTACTGTAATGTACAACTTAAGCACTTATCACGATCTCAATACATAAGTCCTCAAGGTTTCTCAGCTCGTTATCTGAACGATTACGTTCTATAATTCATTTAATCAATCATTTATCTAATAATTTATATATTTTTTTTTAAATTTGATGTCATTAAGCCTTATTGTAACCTAACGTCGTCTGACTTAACGTACTGTAATGTACAACTTAAGTAATTATCACGATCTCAATACATAAGTCCCCAGGGTTTCTCAGCTCGTTACCTGAACGATTACGTTCTATAATTCATTTAATCAATCATTTATCTAATAATTTATATATTTTTCTTTAATTTGATGTCATGAAGCCTTATTGTAACCAAACGTCGTCTGACTTAACGTACTGTAATGTACAACTTAAGCAATTATCACGATCTCAATACATAAGTTCTCAAGGTTTCTCAGCTCGTTATCTGAACGATTACGTTCTATAATTCATTTAATCAATCATTTATCTAATAATTTATATATTTTTCTTTAATTTGATGTCATGAAGCCTTATTGTAACCAAACGTCGTCTGACCTAACGTACTGTAATGTACAACTTAAGTAATTATCACGATCTCAATACATAAGTCCCCAGGGTTTCTCATCTCGTTATCTGAACGATTACGTTCTATAATTCATTTAATCAATCATTTATCTAATAATTTATATATTTTTCTTTAATTTGATGTCATGAAGCCTTATTGTAACCAAACGTCGTCTGACTTAACGTACTGTAATGTACAACTTAAGCAATTATCACGATCTCAATACATAAGTCCTCAAGGTTTCTCAGCTCGTTATCTGAACGATTACGTTCTATAATTCATTTAATCAATCATTTATCTAATAATTTATATATTTTTTTTAAATTTGATATCATTAAGCCTTAGTGTAACCTAACGTCGTCTGACTTAACGTACTGTAATCTACAACTTAAGTAATTATCACGATCTCAATACATAAGTCCTTAAGGTTTTTCAGCTCGTTATCTGAACGATTACGTTCTATAATTCATTTAATCAATCATTTATCTAATAATTTATATTTTTTTAAAATTTGATGTCATGAAGCCTTATTGTAACCAAACGTCGTCTGACTTAACGTACTGTAATGTACAACTTAAGCAATTATCACGATGTCAATACATAAGTCCTCAAGGTTTCTCAGCTCGTTATCTGAACGATTACGTTCTATAATTCATTTAATCAATCATTTATCTAATAATTTATATTTTTTTTTTTAAATTTGATGTCATTAAGCCTTATTGTAACCTAACGTCGTCTGACTTAACGTACTGTAATGTACAACTTAAGTAATTATCACGATCTCAATACATAAGTCCTCAAGGTTTTTTAGCTCGTTATCTGAACGATTACGTTCTATAATTCATTTAATCAATCATTTATCTAATAATTTATATTTTTTTAAAATTTGATGTCATGAAGCCTTATTGTAACCTAACGTCGTCTGACTTAACGTACTGTAATGTACAACTTAAGCAATTATCACGATCTCAATACATAAGTCCTCAAGGTTTCTCAGCTCGTTATCTGAACGATTACGTTCTATAATTCATTTAATCATTCATTTATCTAATAATTTATATATTTTTCTTTAATTTGATGTCTTGAAGCCTTATTGTAACCTAACGTCGTCTGACTTAACATACTGTAATGTACAATTTAAGTAATTATCACGATCTTAATATATAAGTCCCCAGGGTTTCTCAGCTCGTTACCTGAACGATTACGTTCTATAATTCATTTAATCAATCATTTATCTAATAATTTATATATTTTTCTTTAATTTGATGTCATGAAGCCTTATTGTAACCAAACGTCGTCTGACCTAACGTACTGTAATGTACAACTTAAGTAATTATCACGATCTCAATACATAAGTCCCCAGGGTTTCTCATCTCGTTATCTGAACGATTACGTTCTATAATTCATTTAATCAATCATTTATCTAATAATTTATATTTTTTTTAAATTTGATGTCATGAAGCCTTATTGTAACCTAACGTCGTCTGACTTAACGTACTGTAATGTACAACTTAAGCAATTATCACGATCTCAATACATAAGTCCTCAAGGTTTCTCAGCTCGTTATCTGAACGATTACGTTCTATAATTCATTTAATCAATCATTTATATAATAATTTATATATTTTTCTTTAATTTGATGTCTTGAAGCCTTATTGTAACCTAACGTCGTCTGACTTAACGTACTGTAATGTACAACATAAGTAATTATCACGATCTCAATACATAAGTCCTCAAGGTTTCTCAACTCGTTACCTGAACGATTACGTTCTATAATTCATTTAATCAATCATTTATCTAATAATTTATATATTTTTTAAATTTGATGTCATGAAGCCTTATTGTAACCAAACGTCGTCTGACTTAACGTACTGTAATGTACAACTTAAGCAATTATCACGATCTCAATACATAAGTCCTCAAGGTTTCTCATCTCGTTATCTGAACGATTACGTTCTATAATTCATTTAATCAATCATTTATCTAATAATTTATATATTTTTTTTAAATTTGATGTCATTAAGCCTTATTGTAACCTAACGTCGTCTGACTTAACGTACTGCAATCTACAACTTAAGTAATTATCACGATCTCAATACATAAGTCCTTAAGGTTTTTCAGCTCGTTATCTGAACGATTACGTTCTATAATTCATTTAATCAATCATTTATCTAATAATTTATATTTTTTTTAAATTTGATGTCATGAAGCCTTATTGTAACCTAACGTCGTCTGACTTAACGTACTGTAATGTACAACTTATGCAATTATCACGATCTCAATACATAAGTCCTCAAGGTTTCTCAGCTCGTTATCTGAACGATTACGTTCTATAATTCATTTAATCAATCATTTATCTAATAATTTATATTTTTTTAAATTTGATGTCATTAAGCCTTATTGTAACCAAACGTCGTCTGACTTAACGTACTGTAATGTACAACTTAAGCAATTATCACGATCTCAATACATAAGTCCTTAAGGTTTTTCAGCTCGTTATCTGAACGATTACGTTCTATAATTCATTTAATCAATCATTTATCTAATAATTTATATTTTTTTAAATTTGATGTCATGAAGCCTTATTGTAACCTAACGTCGTCTGACTTAACGTACTGTAATGTACAACTTATGCAATTATCACGATCTCAATACATAAGTCCTCAAGGTTTCTCAGCTCGTTATCTCAACGATTACGTTCTATAATTCATTTAATCAATCATTTATCTAATAATTTATATTTTTTTATATTTGATGTCATTAAGCCTTATTGTAACCAAACGTCGTCTGACTTAACGTACTGTAATGTACAACTTAAGCAATTATCACGATCTCAATACATAAGTCCTTAAGGTTTTTCAGCTCGTTATCTGAACGATTACGTTCTATAATTCATTTAATCAATCATTTATCTAATAATTTATATTTTTTTTAAATTTGATGTCATGAAGCCTTATTGTAACCTAACGTCGTCTGACTTAACGTACTGTAATGTACAACTTATGCAATTATCACGATCTCAATACATAAGTCCTCAAGGTTTCTCAGCTCGTTATCTGAACGATTACGTTCTATAATTCATTTAATCAATCATTTATCTAATAATTTATATTTTTTTTAAATTTGATGTCATGAAGCCTTATTGTAACCTAATGTCGTCTGACTTAACGTACTGTAATGTACAACTTATGCAATTATCACGATCTCAATACATAAGTCCTCAAGGTTTCTCAACTCGTTATCTGAACGATTACGTTCTATAATTCATTTAATCAATCATTTATCTAATAATTTATATATTTTTCTTTAATTTGATGTCATGAAGCCTTATTGTAACCAAACGTCGTCTGACTTAACGTACTGTAATGTACAACTTAAGCAATTATCACGATCTCAATACATAAGTCCTCAAGGTTTCTCAGCTCGTTATTTGAACGATTACGTTCTATAATTCATTTAATCAATCATTTATCTAATAATATATATATATTTTTTTAAATTTGATGTCATTAAGCCTTATTGTAACCTAACGTCGTCTGACTTAACGTACTGTAATGTACAACTTAAGCAATTATCACGATCTCAATACATAAGTCCTCAAGGTTTCTCAGCTCGTTATCTGAACGATTACGTTCTATAATTCATTTAATCAATCATTTATCTAATAATATATATATATTTTTTTAAATTTGATGTCATTAAGCCTTATTGTAACCTAACGTCGTCTGACTTAACGTACTGTAATGTACAACTTAAGTAATTATCACGATCTCAATACATAAGTCCTTAAGGTTTCTCAGCTCGTTATCTGAACGATTACGTTCTATAATTCATTTAATCAATCATTTATCTAATAATATATATATATTTTTTTAAATTTGATGTCATTAAGCCTTATTGTAACCTAACGTCGTCTGACTTAACGTACTGTAATGTACAACTTAAGTAATTATCACGATCTCAATACATAAGTCCTTAAGGTTTTTCAGCTCGTTATCTGAACGATTACGTTCTATAATTCATTTAATCAATCATTTATCTAATAATTTATATTTTTTTTAAATTTGATGTCATGAAGCCTTATTGTAACCTAACGTCGTCTGACTTAACGTACTGTAATGTACAACTTATGCAATTATCACGATCTCAATACATAAGTCCTCAAGGTTTCTCAGCTCGTTATCTGAACGATTACGTTCTATAATTCATTTAATCAATCATTTATCTAATAATTTATATTTTTTTTAAATTTGATGTCATGAAGCCTTATTGTAACCTAATGTCGTCTGACTTAACGTACTGTAATGTACAACTTATGCAATTATCACGATCTCAATACATAAGTCCTCAAGGTTTCTCAACTCGTTATCTGAACGATTACGTTCTATAATTCATTTAATCAATCATTTATCTAATAATTTATATATTTTTCTTTAATTTGATGTCATGAAGCCTTATTGTAACCAAACGTCGTCTGACTTAACGTACTGTAATGTACAACTTAAGCAATTATCACGATCTCAATACATAAGTCCTCAAGGTTTCTCAGCTCGTTATCTGAACGATTACGTTCTATAATTCATTTAATCAATCATTTATCTAATAATATATATATATTTTTTTAAATTTGATGTCATTAAGCCTTATTGTAACCTAACGTCGTCTGACTTAACGTACTGTAATGTACAACTTACGTAATTATCACGATCTCAATACATAAGTCCTCAAGGTTTTTCAGCTCGTTATCTGAACGATTACGTTCTATAATTCATTTAATCAATCATTTATCTAATAATTTATATATTTTTTAAATTTGATGTCATGAAGCCTTATTGTAACCTAACGTCGTCTGACTTAACGTACTGTAATGTACAACTTAAGCAATTATCACGATCTCAATACATAAGTCCTCAAGGTTTCTCAGCTCGTTATCTGAACGATTACGTTCTATAATTCATTTAATCAATCATTTATCCAATAATTTATATATTTTTCTTTAATTTGATGTCTTGAAGCCTTATTGTAACCTAACGTCGTCTGACTTAACGTACTGTAATGTACAACTTAAGTAATTATCACGATCTCAATACATAAGTCCCCAGGGTTTCTCAGCTCGTTATCTGAACGATTATGTTCTATAATTCATTTAATCAATCATTTATCTAATAATTTATATATTTTTCTTTAATTTGATGTCATGAAGCCTTATTGTAACCAAACGTCGTCTGACTTAACGTACTGTAATGTACAACTTAAGCAATTATCACGATCTCAATACATAAGTCCTCAAGGTTTCTCAGCTCGTTATCTGAACGATTACGTTCTATAATTCATTTAATCAATCATTTATCTAATAATATATATATATTTTTTTAAATTTGATGTCATTAAGCCTTATTGTAACCTAACGTCGTCTGACTTAACGTACTGTAATGTACAACTTAAGCAATTATCACGATCTCAATACATAAGTCCTCAAGGTTTCTCAGCTCGTTATCTGAACGATTACGTTCTATAATTCATTTAATCAATCATTTATCTAATAATATATATATATTTTTTTAAATTTGATGTCATTAAGCCTTATTGTAACCTAACGTCGTCTGACTTAACGTACTGTAATGTACAACTTAAGTAATTATCACGATCTCAATACATAAGTCCTTAAGGTTTTTCAGCTCGTTATCTGAACGATTACGTTCTATAATTCATTTAATCAATCATTTATCTAATAATTTATATTTTTTTTAAATTTGATGTCATGAAGCCTTATTGTAACCTAACGTCGTCTGACTTAACGTACTGTAATGTACAACTTATGCAATTATCACGATCTCAATACATAAGTCCTCAAGGTTTCTCAGCTCGTTATCTGAACGATTACGTTCTATAATTCATTTAATCAATCATTTATCTAATAATTTATATTTTTTTTAAATTTGATGTCATGAAGCCTTATTGTAACCTAATGTCGTCTGACTTAACGTACTGTAATGTACAACTTATGCAATTATCACGATCTCAATACATAAGTCCTCAAGGTTTCTCAACTCGTTATCTGAACGATTACGTTCTATAATTCATTTAATCAATCATTTATCTAATAATTTATATATTTTTCTTTAATTTGATGTCATGAAGCCTTATTGTAACCAAACGTCGTCTGACTTAACGTACTGTAATGTACAACTTAAGCAATTATCACGATCTCAATACATAAGTCCTCAAGGTTTCTCAGCTCGTTATCTGAACGATTACGTTCTATAATTCATTTAATCAATCATTTATCTAATAATATATATATATTTTTTTAAATTTGATGTCATTAAGCCTTATTGTAACCTAACGTCGTCTGACTTAACGTACTGTAATGTACAACTTAAGTAATTATCACGATCTCAATACATAAGTCCTCAAGGTTTTTCAGCTCGTTATCTGAACGATTACGTTCTATAATTCATTTAATCAATCATTTATCTAATAATTTATATATTTTTTAAATTTGATGTCATGAAGCCTTATTGTAACCTAACGTCGTCTGACTTAACGTACTGTAATGTACAACTTATGCAATTATCACGATCTCAATACATAAGTCCTCAAGGTTTCTCAGCTCGTTATCTGAACGATTACGTTCTATAATTCATTTAATCAATCATTTATCTAATAATTTATATTTTTTTAAATTTGATGTCATTAAGCCTTATTGTAACCAAACGTCGTCTGACTTAACGTACTGTAATGTACAACTTAAGCAATTATCACGATCTCAATACATAAGTCCTTAAGGTTTTTCAGCTCGTTATCTGAACGATTACGTTCTATAATTCATTTAATCAATCATTTATCTAATAATTTATATTTTTTTTAAATTTGATGTCATGAAGCCTTATTGTAACCTAACGTCGTCTGACTTAACGTACTGTAATGTACAACTTATGCAATTATCACGATCTCAATACATAAGTCCTCAAGGTTTCTCAGCTCGTTATCTGAACGATTACGTTCTATAATTCATTTAATCAATCATTTATCTAATAATTTATATTTTTTTTAAATTTGATGTCATTAAGCCTTATTGTAACCTAACGTCGTCTGACTTAACGTACTGCAATCTACAACTTAAGTAATTATCACGATCTCAATACATAAGTCCTTAAGGTTTTTCAGCTCGTTATCTGAACGATTACGTTCTATAATTCATTTAATCAATCATTTATCTAATAATTTATATATTTTTTAAATTTGATGTCATGAAGCCTTATTGTAACCTAACGTCGTCTGACTTAACGTACTGTAATGTACAACTTATGCAATTATCACGATCTCAATACATAAGTCCTCAAGGTTTCTCAGCTCGTTATCTGAACGATTACGTTCTATAATTCATTTAATCAATCATTTATCTAATAATTTATATTTTTTTAAATTTGATGTCATTAAGCCTTATTGTAACCAAACGTCATCTGACTTAACGTACTGTAATGTACAACTTAAGCAATTATCACGATCTCAATACATAAGTCCTTAAGGTTTTTCAGCTCGTTATCTGAACGATTACGTTCTATAATTCATTTAATCAATCATTTATCTAATAATTTATATTTTTTTTAAATTTGATGTCATGAAGCCTTATTGTAACCTAACGTCGTCTGACTTAACGTACTGTAATGTACAACTTATGCAATTATCACGATCTCAATACATAAGTCCTCAAGGTTTCTCAGCTCGTTATCTGAACGATTACGTTCTATAATTCATTTAATCAATCATTTATCTAATAATTTATATTTTTTTTAAATTTGATGTCATTAAGCCTTATTGTAACCTAACGTCGTCTGACTTAACGTACTGCAATCTACAACTTAAGTAATTATCACGATCTCAATACATAAGTCCTTAAGGTTTTTCAGCTCGTTATCTGAACGATTACGTTCTATAATTCATTTAATCAATCATTTATCTAATAATTTATATTTTTTTTAAATTTGATGTCATGAAGCCTTATTGTAACCTAACGTCGTCTGACTTAACGTACTGTAATGTACAACTTATGCAATTATCACGATCTCAATACATAAGTCCTCAAGGTTTCTCAGCTCGTTATCTGAACGATTACGTTCTATAATTCATTTAATCAATCATTTATCTAATAATTTATATTTTTTTAAATTTGATGTCATTAAGCCTTATTGTAACCAAACGTCGTCTGACTTAACGTACTGTAATGTACAACTTAAGCAATTATCACGATCTCAATACATAAGTCCTTAAGGTTTTTCAGCTCGTTATCTGAACGATTACGTTCTATAATTCATTTAATCAATCATTTATCTAATAATTTATATTTTTTTTAAATTTGATGTCATGAAGCCTTATTGTAACCTAACGTCGTCTGACTTAACGTACTGTAATGTACAACTTATGCAATTATCACGATCTCAATACATAAGTCCTCAAGGTTTCTCAGCTCGTTATCTGAACGATTACGTTCTATAATTCATTTAATCAATCATTTATCTAATAATTTATATTTTTTTTAAATTTGATGTCATGAAGCCTTATTGTAACCTAATGTCGTCTGACTTAACGTACTGTAATGTACAACTTATGCAATTATCACGATCTCAATACATAAGTCCTCAAGGTTTCTCAACTCGTTATCTGAACGATTACGTTCTATAATTCATTTAATCAATCATTTATCTAATAATTTATATATTTTTCTTTAATTTGATGTCATGAAGCCTTATTGTAACCAAACGTCGTCTGACTTAACGTACTGTAATGTACAACTTAAGCAATTATCACGATCTCAATACATAAGTCCTCAAGGTTTCTCAGCTCGTTATTTGAACGATTACGTTCTATAATTCATTTAATCAATC
The DNA here is from genome assembly GCF_963576675.1 of Euphorbia lathyris. Classification (NCBI taxonomy): domain Eukaryota; kingdom Viridiplantae; phylum Streptophyta; class Magnoliopsida; order Malpighiales; family Euphorbiaceae; genus Euphorbia; species Euphorbia lathyris. Next base: position 2,835,974 of record NC_088917.1, on the reverse strand, counting down.
ATTTATCTAATAATATATATATATTTTTTTAAATTTGATGTCATTAAGCCTTATTGTAACCTAACGTCGTCTGACTTAACGTACTGTAATGTACAACTTAAGCAATTATCACGATCTCAATACATAAGTCCTCAAGGTTTCTCAGCTCGTTATCTGAACGATTACGTTCTATAATTCATTTAATCAATCATTTATCTAATAATATATATATATTTTTTTAAATTTGATGTCATTAAGCCTTATTGTAACCTAACGTCGTCTGACTTAACGTACTGTAATGTACAACTTAAGTAATTATCACGATCTCAATACATAAGTCCTTAAGGTTTCTCAGCTCGTTATCTGAACGATTACGTTCTATAATTCATTTAATCAATCATTTATCTAATAATATATATATATTTTTTTAAATTTGATGTCATTAAGCCTTATTGTAACCTAACGTCGTCTGACTTAACGTACTGTAATGTACAACTTAAGTAATTATCACGATCTCAATACATAAGTCCTTAAGGTTTTTCAGCTCGTTATCTGAACGATTACGTTCTATAATTCATTTAATCAATCATTTATCTAATAATTTATATTTTTTTTAAATTTGATGTCATGAAGCCTTATTGTAACCTAACGTCGTCTGACTTAACGTACTGTAATGTACAACTTATGCAATTATCACGATCTCAATACATAAGTCCTCAAGGTTTCTCAGCTCGTTATCTGAACGATTACGTTCTATAATTCATTTAATCAATCATTTATCTAATAATTTATATTTTTTTTAAATTTGATGTCATGAAGCCTTATTGTAACCTAATGTCGTCTGACTTAACGTACTGTAATGTACAACTTATGCAATTATCACGATCTCAATACATAAGTCCTCAAGGTTTCTCAACTCGTTATCTGAACGATTACGTTCTATAATTCATTTAATCAATCATTTATCTAATAATTTATATATTTTTCTTTAATTTGATGTCATGAAGCCTTATTGTAACCAAACGTCGTCTGACTTAACGTACTGTAATGTACAACTTAAGCAATTATCACGATCTCAATACATAAGTCCTCAAGGTTTCTCAGCTCGTTATCTGAACGATTACGTTCTATAATTCATTTAATCAATCATTTATCTAATAATATATATATATTTTTTTAAATTTGATGTCATTAAGCCTTATTGTAACCTAACGTCGTCTGACTTAACGTACTGTAATGTACAACTTAAGTAATTATCACGATCTCAATACATAAGTCCTCAAGGTTTTTCAGCTCGTTATCTGAACGATTACGTTCTATAATTCATTTAATCAATCATTTATCTAATAATTTATATATTTTTTAAATTTGATGTCATGAAGCCTTATTGTAACCTAACGTCGTCTGACTTAACGTACTGTAATGTACAACTTAAGCAATTATCACGATCTCAATACATAAGTCCTCAAGGTTTCTCAGCTCGTTATCTGAACGATTACGTTCTATAATTCATTTAATCAATCATTTATCCAATAATTTATATATTTTTCTTTAATTTGATGTCTTGAAGCCTTATTGTAACCTAACGTCGTCTGACTTAACGTACTGTAATGTACAACTTAAGTAATTATCACGATCTCAATACATAAGTCCCCAGGGTTTCTCAGCTCGTTATCTGAACGATTATGTTCTATAATTCATTTAATCAATCATTTATCTAATAATTTATATATTTTTCTTTAATTTGATGTCATGAAGCCTTATTGTAACCAAACGTCGTCTGACTTAACGTACTGTAATGTACAACTTAAGCAATTATCACGATCTCAATACATAAGTCCTCAAGGTTTCTCAGCTCGTTATCTGAACGATTACGTTCTATAATTCATTTAATCAATCATTTATCTAATAATATATATATATTTTTTTAAATTTGATGTCATTAAGCCTTATTGTAACCTAACGTCGTCTGACTTAACGTACTGTAATGTACAACTTAAGCAATTATCACGATCTCAATACATAAGTCCTCAAGGTTTCTCAGCTCGTTATCTGAACGATTACGTTCTATAATTCATTTAATCAATCATTTATCTAATAATATATATATATTTTTTTAAATTTGATGTCATTAAGCCTTATTGTAACCTAACGTCGTCTGACTTAACGTACTGTAATGTACAACTTAAGTAATTATCACGATCTCAATACATAAGTCCTTAAGGTTTTTCAGCTCGTTATCTGAACGATTACGTTCTATAATTCATTTAATCAATCATTTATCTAATAATTTATATTTTTTTTAAATTTGATGTCATGAAGCCTTATTGTAACCTAACGTCGTCTGACTTAACGTACTGTAATGTACAACTTATGCAATTATCACGATCTCAATACATAAGTCCTGAAGGTTTCTCAGCTCGTTATCTGAACGATTACGTTCTATAATTCATTTAATCAATCATTTATCTAATAATTTATATTTTTTTTAAATTTGATGTCATGAAGCCTTATTGTAAGCTAATGTCGTCTGACTTAACGTACTGTAATGTACAACTTATGCAATTATCACGATCTCAATACATAAGTCCTCAAGGTTTCTCAACTCGTTATCTGAACGATTACGTTCTATAATTCATTTAATCAATCATTTATCTAATAATTTATATATTTTTCTTTAATTTGATGTCATGAAGCCTTATTGTAACCAAACGTCGTCTGACTTAACGTACTGTAATGTACAACTTAAGCAATTATCACGATCTCAATACATAAGTCCTCAAGGTTTCTCAGCTCGTTATCTGAACGATTACGTTCTATAATTCATTTAATCAATCATTTATCTAATAATATATATATATATTTTTTTAAATTTGATGTCATTAAGCCTTATTGTAACCTAACGTCGTCTGACTTAACGTACTGTAATGTACAACTTAAGTAATTATCACGATCTCAATACATAAGTCCTCAAGGTTTTTCAGCTCGTTATCTGAACGATTACGTTCTATAATTCATTTAATCAATCATTTATCTAATAATTTATATATTTTTTAAATTTGATGTCATGAAGCCTTATTGTAACCTAACGTCGTCTGACTTAACGTACTGTAATGTACAACTTATGCAATTATCACGATCTCAATACATAAGTCCTCAAGGTTTCTCAGCTCGTTATCTGAACGATTACGTTCTATAATTCATTTAATCAATCATTTATCTAATAATTTATATTTTTTTAAATTTGATGTCATTAAGCCTTATTGTAACCAAACGTCGTCTGACTTAACGTACTGTAATGTACAACTTAAGCAATTATCACGATCTCAATACATAAGTCCTTAAGGTTTTTCAGCTCGTTATCTGAACGATTACGTTCTATAATTCATTTAATCAATCATTTATCTAATAATTTATATTTTTTTTAAATTTGATGTCATGAAGCCTTATTGTAACCTAACGTCGTCTGACTTAACGTACTGTAATGTACAACTTATGCAATTATCACGATCTCAATACATAAGTCCTCAAGGTTTCTCAGCTCGTTATCTGAACGATTACGTTCTATAATTCATTTAATCAATCATTTATCTAATAATTTATATTTTTTTTAAATTTGATGTCATGAAGCCTTATTGTAACCTAATGTCGTCTGACTTAACGTACTGTAATGTACAACTTATGCAATTATCACGATCTCAATACATAAGTCCTCAAGGTTTCTCAACTCGTTATCTGAACGATTACGTTCTATAATTCATTTAATCAATCATTTATCTAATAATTTATATATTTTTCTTTAATTTGATGTCATGAAGCCTTATTGTAACCAAACGTCGTCTGACTTAACGTACTGTAATGTACAACTTAAGCAATTATCACGATCTCAATACATAAGTCCTCAAGGTTTCTCAGCTCGTTATTTGAACGATTACGTTCTATAATTCATTTAATCAATCATTTATCTAATAATATATATATATTTTTTTAAATTTGATGTCATTAAGCCTTATTGTAACCTAACGTCGTCTGACTTAACGTACTGTAATGTACAACTTAAGCAATTATCACGATCTCAATACATAAGTCCTCAAGGTTTCTCAGCTCGTTATCTGAACGATTACGTTCTATAATTCATTTAATCAATCATTTATCTAATAATATATATATATTTTTTTAAATTTGATGTCATTAAGCCTTATTGTAACCTAACGTCGTCTGACTTAACGTACTGTAATGTACAACTTAAGTAATTATCACGATCTCAATACATAAGTCCTTAAGGTTTTTCAGCTCGTTATCTGAACGATTACGTTCTATAATTCATTTAATCAATCATTTATCTAATAATTTATATTTTTTTTAAATTTGATGTCATGAAGCCTTATTGTAACCTAACGTCGTCTGACTTAACGTACTGTAATGTACAACTTATGCAATTATCACGATCTCAATACATAAGTCCTCAAGGTTTCTCAGCTCGTTATCTGAACGATTACGTTCTATAATTCATTTAATCAATCATTTATCTAATAATTTATATTTTTTTTAAATTTGATGTCATGAAGCCTTATTGTAACCTAATGTCGTCTGACTTAACGTACTGTAATGTACAACTTATGCAATTATCACGATCTCAATACATAAGTCCTCAAGGTTTCTCAACTCGTTATCTGAACGATTACGTTCTATAATTCATTTAATCAATCATTTATCTAATAATTTATATATTTTTCTTTAATTTGATGTCATGAAGCCTTATTGTAACCAAACGTCGTCTGACTTAACGTACTGTAATGTACAACTTAAGCAATTATCACGATCTCAATACATAAGTCCTCAAGGTTTCTCAGCTCGTTATCTGAACGATTACGTTCTATAATTCATTTAATCAATCATTTATCTAATAATATATATATTTTTTTTTAAATTTGATGTCATTAAGCCTTATTGTAACCTAACGTCGTCTGACTTAACGTACTGTAATGTACAACTTAAGTAATTATCACGATCTCAATACATAAGTCCTCAAGGTTTTTCAGCTCGTTATCTGAACGATTACGTTCTATAATTCATTTAATCAATCATTTATCTAATAATTTATATATTTTTTAAATTTGATGTCATGAAGCCTTATTGTAACCTAACGTCGTCTGACTTAACGTACTGTAATGTACAACTTAAGCAATTATCACGATCTCAATACATAAGTCCTCAAGGTTTCTCAGCTCGTTATCTGAACGATTACGTTCTATAATTCATTTAATCAATCATTTATCCAATAATTTATATATTTTTCTTTAATTTGATGTCTTGAAGCCTTATTGTAACCTAACGTCGTCTGACTTAACGTACTGTAATGTACAACTTAAGTAATTATCACGATCTCAATACATAAGTCCCCAGGGTTTCTCAGCTCGTTATCTGAACGATTATGTTCTATAATTCATTTAATCAATCATTTATCTAATAATTTATATATTTTTCTTTAATTTGATGTCATGAAGCCTTATTGTAACCAAACGTCGTCTGACTTAACGTACTGTAATGTACAACTTAAGCAATTATCACGATCTCAATACATAAGTCCTCAAGGTTTCTCAGCTCGTTATCTGAACGATTACGTTCTATAATTCATTTAATCAATCATTTATCTAATAATATATATATATTTTTTTAAATTTGATGTCATTAAGCCTTATTGTAACCTAACGTCGTCTGACTTAACGTACTGTAATGTACAACTTAAGCAATTATCACGATCTCAATACATAAGTCCTCAAGGTTTCTCAGCTCGTTATCTGAACGATTACGTTCTATAATTCATTTAATCAATCATTTATCTAATAATATATATATATTTTTTTAAATTTGATGTCATTAAGCCTTATTGTAACCTAACGTCGTCTGACTTAACGTACTGTAATGTACAACTTAAGTAATTATCACGATCTCAATACATAAGTCCTTAAGGTTTTTCAGCTCGTTATCTGAACGATTACGTTCTATAATTCATTTAATCAATCATTTATCTAATAATTTATATTTTTTTTAAATTTGATGTCATGAAGCCTTATTGTAACCTAACGTCGTCTGACTTAACGTACTGTAATGTACAACTTATGCAATTATCACGATCTCAATACATAAGTCCTCAAGGTTTCTCAGCTCGTTATCTGAACGATTACGTTCTATAATTCATTTAATCAATCATTTATCTAATAATATATATATATTTTTTTAAATTTGATGTCATTAAGCCTTATTGTAACCTAACGTCGTCTGACTTAACGTACTGTAATGTACAACTTAAGTAATTATCACGATCTCAATACATAAGTCCTCAAGGTTTTTCAGCTCGTTATCTGAACGATTACGTTCTATAATTCATTTAATCAATCATTTATCTAATAATTTATATATTTTTTAAATTTGATGTCATGAAGCCTTATTGTAACCTAACGTCGTCTGACTTAACGTACTGTAATGTACAACTTAAGCAATTATCACGATCTCAATACATAAGTCCTCAAGGTTTCTCAGCTCGTTATCTGAACGATTACGTTCTATAATTCATTTAATCAATCATTTATCCAATAATTTATATATTTTTCTTTAATTTGATGTCTTGAAGCCTTATTGTAACCTAACGTCGTCTGACTTAACGTACTGTAATGTACAACTTAAGTAATTATCACGATCTCAATACATAAGTCCCCAGGGTTTCTCAGCTCGTTATCTGAACGATTATGTTCTATAATTCATTTAATCAATCATTTATCTAATAATTTATATATTTTTCTTTAATTTGATGTCATGAAGCCTTATTGTAACCAAACGTCGTCTGACTTAACGTACTGTAATGTACAACTTAAGCAATTATCACGATCTCAATACATAAGTCCTCAAGGTTTCTCAGCTCGTTATCTGAACGATTACGTTCTATAATTCATTTAATCAATCATTTATCTAATAATATATATATATTTTTTTAAATTTGATGTCATTAAGCCTTATTGTAACCTAACGTCGTCTGACTTAACGTACTGTAATGTACAACTTAAGCAATTATCACGATCTCAATACATAAGTCCTCAAGGTTTCTCAGCTCGTTATCTGAACGATTACGTTCTATAATTCATTTAATCAATCATTTATCTAATAATATATATATATTTTTTTAAATTTGATGTCATTAAGCCTTATTGTAACCTAACGTCGTCTGACTTAACGTACTGTAATGTACAACTTAAGTAATTATCACGATCTCAATACATAAGTCCTTAAGGTTTTTCAGCTCGTTATCTGAACGATTACGTTCTATAATTCATTTAATCAATCATTTATCTAATAATTTATATTTTTTTTAAATTTGATGTCATGAAGCCTTATTGTAACCTAACGTCGTCTGACTTAACGTACTGTAATGTACAACTTATGCAATTATCACGATCTCAATACATAAGTCCTCAAGGTTTCTCAGCTCGTTATCTGAACGATTACGTTCTATAATTCATTTAATCAATCATTTATCTAATAATTTATATTTTTTTTAAATTTGATGTCATGAAGCCTTATTGTAACCTAATGTCGTCTGACTTAACGTACTGTAATGTACAACTTATGCAATTATCACGATCTCAATACATAAGTCCTCAAGGTTTCTCAACTCGTTATCTGAACGATTACGTTCTATAATTCATTTAATCAATCATTTATCTAATAATTTATATATTTTTCTTTAATTTGATGTCATGAAGCCTTATTGTAACCAAACGTCGTCTGACTTAACGTACTGTAATGTACAACTTAAGCAATTATCACGATCTCAATACATAAGTCCTCAAGGTTTCTCAGCTCGTTATCTGAACGATTACGTTCTATAATTCATTTAATCAATCATTTATCTAATAATATATATATATTTTTTTAAATTTGATGTCATTAAGCCTTATTGTAACCTAACGTCGTCTGACTTAACGTACTGTAATGTACAACTTAAGTAATTATCACGATCTCAATACATAAGTCCTCAAGGTTTTTCAGCTCGTTATCTGAACGATTACGTTCTATAATTCATTTAATCAATCATTTATCTAATAATTTATATATTTTTTAAATTTGATGTCATGAAGCCTTATTGTAACCTAACGTCGTCTGACTTAACGTACTGTAATGTACAACTTAAGCAATTATCACGATCTCAATACATAAGTCCTCAAGGTTTCTCAGCTCGTTATCTGAACGATTACGTTCTATAATTCATTTAATCAATCATTTATCCAATAATTTATATATTTTTCTTTAATTTGATGTCTTGAAGCCTTATTGTAACCTAACGTCGTCTGACTTAACGTACTGTAATGTACAACTTAAGTAATTATCACGATCTCAATACATAAGTCCCCAGGGTTTCTCAGCTCGTTATCTGAACGATTATGTTCTATAATTCATTTAATCAATCATTTATCTAATAATTTATATATTTTTCTTTAATTTGATGTCATGAAGCCTTATTGTAACCAAACGTCGTCTGACTTAACGTACTGTAATGTACAACTTAAGCAATTATCACGATCTCAATACATAAGTCCTCAAGGTTTCTCAGCTCGTTATCTAAACGATTATGTTCTATAATTCATTTAATCAATCATTTATCTAATAATTTATATATTTTTCTTTAATTTGATGTCATGAAGCCTTATTGTAACCAAACGTCGTCTGACTTAACGTACTGTAATGTACAACTTAAGCAATTATCACGATCTCAATACATAAGTCCTCAAGGTTTCTCAGCTCGTTATCTGAACGATTACGTTCTATAATTCATTTAATCAATCATTTATCTAATAATTTATATATTTTTTTTTAAATTTGATGTCATTAAGCCTTATTGTAACCTAACGTCGTCTGACTTAACGTACTGTAATGTACAACTTAAGTAATTATCACGATCTCAATACATAAGTCCTCAAGGTTTTTCAGCTCGTTATCTGAACGATTACGTTCTATAATTCATTTAATAAATCATTTATCTAATAATTTATATTTTTTTAAATTTGATGTCATGAAGCCTTATTGTAACCTAACGTCGTCTGACTTAACGTACTATAATGTACAACTTAAGCAATTATCACGATCTCAATACATAAGTCCTCAAGGTTTCTCAGCTCGTTATCTGAACGATTACGTTCTATAATTCATTTAATCAATCATTTATCTAATAATTTATATATTTTTCTTTAATTTGATGTCTTGAAGCCTTATTGTAACCTAACGTCGTCTGACTTAACGTACTGTAATGTACAACTTAAGTAATTATCACGATCTCAATACATAAGTCCCCAGGGTTTCTCAGCTCGTTACCTGAACGATTACGTTCTATAATTCATTTAATCAATCATTTATCTAATAATTTATATATTTTTTTAAATTTGATGTCATGAAGCCTTATTGTAACGTAACGTCATCTGATTTAACGTACTGTAATGTACAACTTAAGTAATTATCACGATCTCAATACATAAGTCCCCAGGGTTTCTCAGCTCGTTATCTGAACGATTACGTTCTATAATTCATTTAATCAATCATTTATATAATAATTTATATATTTTTCTTTAATTTGATGTCATGAAGCCTTATTGTAACCAAACATCGTCTGACTTAACGTACTGTAATATACAACTTAAGTAAGTATCACGATCTCAATACATAAGTCCTCAAGGTTTCTCAGCTCGTTATCTAAACGATTATGTTCTATAATTCATTTAATCAATCATTTATCTAATAATTTATATATATTTTTTTGAAATTTGATGTCATGAAGCCTTATTGTAACCAAACGTCGTCTGACTTAACGTACTGTAATGTACAACTTAAGCAATTATCACGATCTCAATACATAAGTCCTCAAGGTTTCTCAGCTCGTTATCTGAACGATTACGTTCTATAATTCATTTAATCAATCATTTATCTAATAATTTATATATTTTTTAAATTTGATGTCATGAAGCCTTATTGTAACCTAACGTCGTCTGACTTAACGTACTGTAATGTACAACTTAAGCAATTATCACGATCTCAACACATAAGTCCTCAATGTTTCTCAGCTCGTTATCTGAACGATTACGTTCTATAATTCATTTAATCAATTATTTATCTAATAATTTATATATTTTTCTTTAATTTGATGTCATGAAGCCTTATTATAACCAAACGTCGTCTGACTTAACGTACTGTAATGTACAACTTAAGTAAGTATCACGATCTCAATACATAAGTCCTCAAGGTTTCTCAGCTCGTTATCTAAACGATTACGTTCTATAATTCATTTAATCAATCATTTATCCAATAATTTATATATTTTTCTTTAATTTGATGTCATGAAGCCTTATTGTAACCAAACGTCGTCTGACTTAACGTACTGTAATGTACAACTTAAGTAATTATCACGATCTCAATACATAAGTCCTCAAGGTTTTTCAGCTCGTTATCTGAACGATTACGTTCTATAATTCATTTAATCAATCATTTATCTAATAATTTATATATTTTTTAAATTTGATGTCATGAAGCCTTATTGTAACCTAACGTCGTCTGACTTAACGTACTGTAATGTACAACTTAAGCAATTATCACGATCTCAATACATAAGTCCTCAAGGTTTCTCAGCTCGTTATCTGAACGATTACGTTCTATAATTCATTTAATCAATCATTTATCTAATAATTTATATATTTTTCTTTAATTTGATGTCTTGAAGCCTTATTGTAACCTAACGTCGTCTGACTTAACGTACTGTAATGTACAACTTAAGTAATTATCACGATCTCAATACATAAGTCCCCAGGGTTTCTCAGCTCGTTACCTGAACGATTACGTTCTATAATTCATTTAATCAATCATTTATCTAATAATTTATATATTTTTTTAAATTTGATGTCATGAAGCCTTATTGTAACGTAACGTCATCTGATTTAACGTACTGTAATGTACAACTTAAGTAATTATCACGATCTCAATACATAAGTCCCCAGGGTTTCTCAGCTCGTTATCTGAACGATTACGTTCTATAATTCATTTAATCAATCATTTATATAATAATTTATATATTTTTCTTTAATTTGATGTCATGAAGCCTTATTGTAACCAAACATCGTCTGACTTAACGTACTGTAATATACAACTTAAGTAAGTATCACGATCTCAATACATAAGTCCTCAAGGTTTCTCAGCTCGTTATCTAAACGATTATGTTCTATAATTCATTTAATCAATCATTTATCTAATAATTTATATATATTTTTTGAAATTTGATGTCATGAAGCCTTATTGTAACCAAACGTCGTCTGACTTAACGTACTGTAATGTACAACTTAAGCAATTATCACGATCTCAATACATAAGTCCTCAAGGTTTCTCAGCTCGTTATCTGAACGATTACGTTCTATAATTCATTTAATCAATCATTTATCTAATAATTTATATATTTTTTAAATTTGATGTCATGAAGCCTTATTGTAACCTAACGTCGTCTGACTTAACGTACTGTAATGTACAACTTAAGCAATTATCACGATCTCAACACATAAGTCCTCAATGTTTCTCAGCTCGTTATCTGAACGATTACGTTCTATAATTCATTTAATCAATTATTTATCTAATAATTTATATATTTTTCTTTAATTTGATGTCATGAAGCCTTATTATAACCAAACGTCGTCTGACTTAACGTACTGTAATGTACAACTTAAGTAAGTATCACGATCTCAATACATAAGTCCTCAAGGTTTCTCAGCTCGTTATCTAAACGATTACGTTCTATAATTCATTTAATCAATCATTTATCCAATAATTTATATATTTTTCTTTAATTTGATGTCATGAAGCCTTATTGTAACCAAACGTCGTCTGACTTAACGTACTGTAATGTACAACTTAAGTAATTATCACGATCTCAATACATAAGTCCTCAAGGTTTTTCAGCTCGTTATCTGAACGATTACGTTCTATAATTCATTTAATCAATCATTTATCTAATAATTTATATATTTTTTAAATTTGATGTCATGAAGCCTTATTGTAACCTAACGTCGTCTGACTTAACGTACTGTAATGTACAACTTAAGCAATTATCACGATCTCAATACATAAGTCCTCAAGGTTTCTCAGCTCGTTATCTGAACGATTACGTTCTATAATTCATTTAATCAATCATTTATCTAATAATATATATATATTTTTTTAAATTTGATGTCATTAAGCCTTATTGTAACCAAACGTCGTCTGACTTAACGTACTGCAATCTACAACTTAAGTAATTATCACGATCTCAATACATAAGTCCTTAAGGTTTTTCAGCTCGTTATCTGAACGATTACGTTCTATAATTCATTTAATCAATCATTTATCTAATAATTTATATTTTTTTTTTAAATTTGATGTCATTAAGCCTTATTGTAACCTAACGTCGTCTGACTTAACGTACTGCAATCTACAACTTAAGTAATTATCACGATCTCAATACATAAGTCCTTAAGGTTTTTCAGCTCGTTATCTGAACGATTACGTTCTATAATTCATTTAATCAATCATTTATCTAATAATTTATATTTTTTTTAAATTTGATGTCATGAAGCCTTATTGTAACCTAACGTCGTCTGACTTAACGTACTGTAATGTACAACTTATGCAATTATCACGATCTCAATACATAAGTCCTCAAGGTTTCTCAGCTCGTTATCTGAACGATTACGTTCTATAATTCATTTAATCAATCATTTATCTAATAATTTATATTTTTTTTAAATTTGATGTCATGAAGCCTTATTGTAACCTAATGTCGTCTGACTTAACGTACTGTAATGTACAACTTATGCAATTATCACGATCTCAATACATAAGTCCTCAAGGTTTCTCAACTCGTTATCTGAACGATTACGTTCTATAATTCATTTAATCAATCATTTATCTAATAATTTATATATTTTTCTTTAATTTGATGTCATGAAGCCTTATTGTAACCAAACGTCGTCTGACTTAACGTACTGTAATGTACAACTTAAGCAATTATCACGATCTCAATACATAAGTCCTCAAGGTTTCTCAGCTCGTTATCTGAACGATTACGTTCTATAATTCATTTAATCAATCATTTATCTAATAATATATATATATTTTTTTAAATTTGATGTCATTAAGCCTTATTGTAACCTAACGTCGTCTGACTTAACGTACTGTAATGTACAACTTAAGTAATTATCACGATCTCAATACATAAGTCCTCAAGGTTTTTCAGCTCGTTATCTGAACGATTACGTTCTATAATTCATTTAATCAATCATTTATCTAATAATTTATATATTTTTTAAATTTGATGTCATGAAGCCTTATTGTAACCTAACGTCGTCTGACTTAACGTACTGTAATGTACAACTTAAGCAATTATCACGATCTCAATACATAAGTCCTCAAGGTTTCTCAGCTCGTTATCTGAACGATTACGTTCTATAATTCATTTAATCAATCATTTATCCAATAATTTATATATTTTTCTTTAATTTGATGTCTTGAAGCCTTATTGTAACCTAACGTCGTCTGACTTAACGTACTGTAATGTACAACTTAAGTAATTATCACGATCTCAATACATAAGTCCCCAGGGTTTCTCAGCTCGTTATCTGAACGATTATGTTCTATAATTCATTTAATCAATCATTTATCTAATAATTTATATATTTTTCTTTAATTTGATGTCATGAAGCCTTATTGTAACCAAACGTCGTCTGACTTAACGTACTGTAATGTACAACTTAAGCAATTATCACGATCTCAATACATAAGTCCTCAAGGTTTCTCAGCTCGTTATCTAAACGATTATGTTCTATAATTCATTTAATCAATCATTTATCTAATAATTTATATATTTTTCTTTAATTTGATGTCATGAAGCCTTATTGTAACCAAACGTCGTCTGACTTAACGTACTGTAATGTACAACTTAAGCAATTATCACGATCTCAATACATAAGTCCTCAAGGTTTCTCAGCTCGTTATCTGAACGATTACGTTCTATAATTCATTTAATCAATCATTTATCTAATAATTTATATATTTTTTTTTAAATTTGATGTCATTAAGCCTTATTGTAACCTAACGTCGTCTGACTTAACGTACTGTAATGTACAACTTAAGTAATTATCACGATCTCAATACATAAGTCCTCAAGGTTTTTCAGCTCGTTATCTGAACGATTACGTTCTATAATTCATTTAATAAATCATTTATCTAATAATTTATATTTTTTTAAATTTGATGTCATGAAGCCTTATTGTAACCTAACGTCGTCTGACTTAACGTACTATAATGTACAACTTAAGCAATTATCACGATCTCAATACATAAGTCCTCAAGGTTTCTCAGCTCGTTATCTGAACGATTACGTTCTATAATTCATTTAATCAATCATTTATCTAATAATTTATATATTTTTCTTTAATTTGATGTCTTGAAGCCTTATTGTAACCTAACGTCGTCTGACTTAACGTACTGTAATGTACAACTTAAGTAATTATCACGATCTCAATACATAAGTCCTCAAGGTTTCTCAGCTCGTTATCTAAACGATTATGTTCTATAATTCATTTAATCAATCATTTATCTAATAATTTATATATATTTTTTGAAATTTGATGTCATGAAGCCTTATTGTAACCAAACGTCGTCTGACTTAACGTACTGTAATGTACAACTTAAGCAATTATCACGATCTCAATACATAAGTCCTCAAGGTTTCTCAGCTCGTTATCTGAACGATTACGTTCTATAATTCATTTAATCAATCATTTATCTAATAATTTATATATTTTTTAAATTTGATGTCATGAAGCCTTATTGTAACCTAACGTCGTCTGACTTAACGTACTGTAATGTACAACTTAAGCAATTATCACGATCTCAACACATAAGTCCTCAATGTTTCTCAGCTCGTTATCTGAACGATTACGTTCTATAATTCATTTAATCAATTATTTATCTAATAATTTATATATTTTTCTTTAATTTGATGTCATGAAGCCTTATTATAACCAAACGTCGTCTGACTTAACGTACTGTAATGTACAACTTAAGTAAGTATCACGATCTCAATACATAAGTCCTCAAGGTTTCTCAGCTCGTTATCTAAACGATTACGTTCTATAATTCATTTAATCAATCATTTATCCAATAATTTATATATTTTTCTTTAATTTGATGTCATGAAGCCTTATTGTAACCAAACGTCGTCTGACTTAACGTACTGTAATGTACAACTTAAGTAATTATCACGATCTCAATACATAAGTCCTCAAGGTTTTTCAGCTCGTTATCTGAACGATTACGTTCTATAATTCATTTAATCAATCATTTATCTAATAATTTATATATTTTTTAAATTTGATGTCATGAAGCCTTATTGTAACCTAACGTCGTCTGACTTAACGTACTGTAATGTACAACTTAAGCAATTATCACGATCTCAATACATAAGTCCTCAAGGTTTCTCAGCTCGTTATCTGAACGATTACGTTCTATAATTCATTTAATCAATCATTTATCTAATAATATATATATATTTTTTTAAATTTGATGTCATTAAGCCTTATTGTAACCAAACGTCGTCTGACTTAACGTACTGCAATCTACAACTTAAGTAATTATCACGATCTCAATACATAAGTCCTTAAGGTTTTTCAGCTCGTTATCTGAACGATTACGTTCTATAATTCATTTAATCAATCATTTATCTAATAATTTATATTTTTTTTTTAAATTTGATGTCATTAAGCCTTATTGTAACCTAACGTCGTCTGACTTAACGTACTGCAATCTACAACTTAAGTAATTATCACGATCTCAATACATAAGTCCTTAAGGTTTTTCAGCTCGTTATCTGAACGATTACGTTCTATAATTCATTTAATCAATCATTTATCTAATAATTTATATTTTTTTTAAATTTGATGTCATGAAGCCTTATTGTAACCTAACGTCGTCTGACTTAACGTACTGTAATGTACAACTTATGCAATTATCACGATCTCAATACATAAGTCCTCAAGGTTTCTCAGCTCGTTATCTGAACGATTACGTTCTATAATTCATTTAATCAATCATTTATCTAATAATTTATATTTTTTTTAAATTTGATGTCATGAAGCCTTATTGTAACCTAATGTCGTCTGACTTAACGTACTGTAATGTACAACTTATGCAATTATCACGATCTCAATACATAAGTCCTCAAGGTTTCTCAACTCGTTATCTGAACGATTACGTTCTATAATTCATTTAATCAATCATTTATCTAATAATTTATATATTTTTCTTTAATTTGATGTCATGAAGCCTTATTGTAACCAAACGTCGTCTGACTTAACGTACTGTAATGTACAACTTAAGCAATTATCACGATCTCAATACATAAGTCCTCAAGGTTTCTCAGCTCGTTATCTGAACGATTACGTTCTATAATTCATTTAATCAATCATTTATCTAATAATATATATATATTTTTTTAAATTTGATGTCATTAAGCCTTATTGTAACCTAACGTCGTCTGACTTAACGTACTGTAATGTACAACTTAAGTAATTATCACGATCTCAATACATAAGTCCTCAAGGTTTTTCAGCTCGTTATCTGAACGATTACGTTCTATAATTCATTTAATCAATCATTTATCTAATAATTTATATATTTTTTAAATTTGATGTCATGAAGCCTTATTGTAACCTAACGTCGTCTGACTTAACGTACTGTAATGTACAACTTAAGCAATTATCACGATCTCAATACATAAGTCCTCAAGGTTTCTCAGCTCGTTATCTGAACGATTACGTTCTATAATTCATTTAATCAATCATTTATCCAATAATTTATATATTTTTCTTTAATTTGATGTCTTGAAGCCTTATTGTAACCTAACGTCGTCTGACTTAACGTACTGTAATGTACAACTTAAGTAATTATCACGATCTCAATACATAAGTCCCCAGGGTTTCTCAGCTCGTTATCTGAACGATTATGTTCTATAATTCATTTAATCAATCATTTATCTAATAATTTATATATTTTTCTTTAATTTGATGTCATGAAGCCTTATTGTAACCAAACGTCGTCTGACTTAACGTACTGTAATGTACAACTTAAGCAATTATCACGATCTCAATACATAAGTCCTCAAGGTTTCTCAGCTCGTTATCTAAACGATTATGTTCTATAATTCATTTAATCAATCATTTATCTAATAATTTATATATTTTTCTTTAATTTGATGTCATGAAGCCTTATTGTAACCAAACGTCGTCTGACTTAACGTACTGTAATGTACAACTTAAGCAATTATCACGATCTCAATACATAAGTCCTCAAGGTTTCTCAGCTCGTTATCTGAACGATTACGTTCTATAATTCATTTAATCAATCATTTATCTAATAATTTATATATTTTTTTTTAAATTTGATGTCATTAAGCCTTATTGTAACCTAACGTCGTCTGACTTAACGTACTGTAATGTACAACTTAAGTAATTATCACGATCTCAATACATAAGTCCTCAAGGTTTTTCAGCTCGTTATCTGAACGATTACGTTCTATAATTCATTTAATAAATCATTTATCTAATAATTTATATTTTTTTAAATTTGATGTCATGAAGCCTTATTGTAACCTAACGTCGTCTGACTTAACGTACTATAATGTACAACTTAAGCAATTATCACGATCTCAATACATAAGTCCTCAAGGTTTCTCAGCTCGTTATCTGAACGATTACGTTCTATAATTCATTTAATCAATCATTTATCTAATAATTTATATATTTTTCTTTAATTTGATGTCTTGAAGCCTTATTGTAACCTAACGTCGTCTGACTTAACGTACTGTAATGTACAACTTAAGTAATTATCACGATCTCAATACATAAGTCCCCAGGGTTTCTCAGCTCGTTACCTGAACGATTACGTTCTATAATTCATTTAATCAATCATTTATCTAATAATTTATATATTTTTTTAAATTTGATGTCATGAAGCCTTATTGTAACGTAACGTCATCTGATTTAACGTACTGTAATGTACAACTTAAGTAATTATCACGATCTCAATA
The DNA here is from genome assembly GCF_963576675.1 of Euphorbia lathyris. NCBI lineage: Eukaryota > Viridiplantae > Streptophyta > Magnoliopsida > Malpighiales > Euphorbiaceae > Euphorbia > Euphorbia lathyris. The sequence continues at coordinate 2,817,847 of NC_088917.1, read as the reverse complement.
CATAAGTCCCCAGGGTTTCTCAGCTCGTTATCTGAACGATTACGTTCTATAATTCATTTAATCAATCATTTATATAATAATTTATATATTTTTCTTTAATTTGATGTCATGAAGCCTTATTGTAACCAAACATCGTCTGACTTAACGTACTGTAATATACAACTTAAGTAAGTATCACGATCTCAATACATAAGTCCTCAAGGTTTCTCAGCTCGTTATCTAAACGATTATGTTCTATAATTCATTTAATCAATCATTTATCTAATAATTTATATATATTTTTTTGAAATTTGATGTCATGAAGCCTTATTGTAACCAAACGTCGTCTGACTTAACGTACTGTAATGTACAACTTAAGCAATTATCACGATCTCAATACATAAGTCCTCAAGGTTTCTCAGCTCGTTATCTGAACGATTACGTTCTATAATTCATTTAATCAATCATTTATCTAATAATTTATATATTTTTTAAATTTGATGTCATGAAGCCTTATTGTAACCTAACGTCGTCTGACTTAACGTACTGTAATGTACAACTTAAGCAATTATCACGATCTCAACACATAAGTCCTCAATGTTTCTCAGCTCGTTATCTGAACGATTACGTTCTATAATTCATTTAATCAATTATTTATCTAATAATTTATATATTTTTCTTTAATTTGATGTCATGAAGCCTTATTATAACCAAACGTCGTCTGACTTAACGTACTGTAATGTACAACTTAAGTAAGTATCACGATCTCAATACATAAGTCCTCAAGGTTTCTCAGCTCGTTATCTAAACGATTACGTTCTATAATTCATTTAATCAATCATTTATCCAATAATTTATATATTTTTCTTTAATTTGATGTCATGAAGCCTTATTGTAACCAAACGTCGTCTGACTTAACGTACTGTAATGTACAACTTAAGTAATTATCACGATCTCAATACATAAGTCCTCAAGGTTTTTCAGCTCGTTATCTGAACGATTACGTTCTATAATTCATTTAATCAATCATTTATCTAATAATTTATATATTTTTTTTTGAAATTTGATGTCATGAAGCCTTATTGTAATCAAACGTCGTCTGACTTAACGTACTATAATGTACAACTTAAGCAATTATCACGATCTCAATACATAAGTCCTCAAGGTTTCTCATCTCGTTATCTGAACGATTACGTTCTATAATTCATTTAATCAATCATTTATCTAATAATTTATATATTTTTTTTTGAAATTTGATGTCATGAAGCCTTATTGTAACCAAACGTCGTCTGACTTAACGTACTATAATGTACAACTTATGCAATTATCACGATCTCAATACATAAGTCCTCAAGGTTTCTCAACTCGTTATCTGAACGATTACGTTCTATAATTCATTTAATCAATCATTTATCTAATAATTTATATATTTTTCTTTAATTTGATGTCATGAAGCCTTATTGTAACCTAATGTCGTCTGACTTAACGTACTGTAATGTACAACTTATGCAATTATCACGATCTCAATACATAAGTCCTCAAGGTTTCTCAACTCGTTATCTGAACGATTACGTTCTATAATTCATTTAATCAATCATTTATCTAATAATTTATATATTTTTCTTTAATTTGATGTCATGAAGCCTTATTGTAACCAAACGTCGTCTGACTTAACGTACTGTAATGTACAACTTAAGCAATTATCACGATCTCAATACATAAGTCCTCAAGGTTTCTCAGCTCGTTATCTGAACGATTACGTTCTATAATTCATTTAATCAATCATTTATCTAATAATATATATATATTTTTTTAAATTTGATGTCATTAAGCCTTATTGTAACCAAACGTCGTCTGACTTAACGTACTGCAATCTACAACTTAAGTAATTATCACGATCTCAATACATAAGTCCTTAAGGTTTTTCAGCTCGTTATCTGAACGATTACGTTCTATAATTCATTTAATCAATCATTTATCTAATAATTTATATTTTTTTTTTAAATTTGATGTCATTAAGCCTTATTGTAACCTAACGTCGTCTGACTTAACGTACTGCAATCTACAACTTAAGTAATTATCACGATCTCAATACATAAGTCCTTAAGGTTTTTCAGCTCGTTATCTGAACGATTACGTTCTATAATTCATTTAATCAATCATTTATCTAATAATTTATATTTTTTTTAAATTTGATGTCATGAAGCCTTATTGTAACCTAACGTCGTCTGACTTAACGTACTGTAATGTACAACTTATGCAATTATCACGATCTCAATACATAAGTCCTCAAGGTTTCTCAGCTCGTTATCTGAACGATTACGTTCTATAATTCATTTAATCAATCATTTATCTAATAATTTATATTTTTTTAAATTTGATGTCATTAAGCCTTATTGTAACCAAACGTCGTCTGACTTAACGTACTGTAATGTACAACTTAAGCAATTATCACGATCTCAATACATAAGTCCTCAAGGTTTCTCAGCTCGTTATCTGAACGATTACGTTCTATAATTCATTTAATCAATCATTTATCTAATAATTTATATATTTTTTTTTGAAATTTGATGTCATGAAGCCTTATTGTAACCAAACGTCGTCTGACTTAACGTACTGCAATCTACAACTTAAGTAATTATCACGATCTCAATACATAAGTCCTTAAGGTTTTTCAGCTCGTTATCTGAACGATTACGTTCTATAATTCATTTAATCAATCATTTATCTAATAATTTATATTTTTTTTAAATTTGATGTCATGAAGCCTTATTGTAACCTAACGTCGTCTGACTTAACGTACTGTAATGTACAACTTATGCAATTATCACGATCTCAATACATAAGTCCTCAAGGTTTCTCAGCTCGTTATCTGAACGATTACGTTCTATAATTCATTTAATCAATCATTTATCTAATAATTTATATTTTTTTAAATTTGATGTCATTAAGCCTTATTGTAACCAAACGTCGTCTGACTTAACGTACTGTAATGTACAACTTAAGCAATTATCACGATCTCAATACATAAGTCCTCAAGGTTTCTCAGCTCGTTATCTGAACGATTACGTTCTATAATTCATTTAATCAATCATTTATCTAATAATTTATATATTTTTTTTTGAAATTTGATGTCATGAAGCCTTATTGTAACCAAACGTCGTCTGACTTAACGTACTGCAATCTACAACTTAAGTAATTATCACGATCTCAATACATAAGTCCTCAAGGTTTCTCATCTCGTTATCTGAACGATTACGTTCTATAATTCATTTAATCAATCATTTATCTAATAATTTATATATTTTTTTTAAATTTGATGTCATTAAGCCTTATTGTAACCTAACGTCGTCTGACTTAACGTACTGCAATCTACAACTTAAGTAATTATCACGATCTCAATACATAAGTCCTTAAGGTTTTTCAGCTCGTTATCTGAACGATTACGTTCTATAATTCATTTAATCAATCATTTATCTAATAATTTATATTTTTTTTAAATTTGATGTCATGAAGCCTTATTGTAACCTAACGTCGTCTGACTTAACGTACTGTAATGTACAACTTATGCAATTATCACGATCTCAATACATAAGTCCTCAAGGTTTCTCAGCTCGTTATCTGAACGATTACGTTCTATAATTCATTTAATCAATCATTTATCTAATAATTTATATTTTTTTAAATTTGATGTCATTAAGCCTTATTGTAACCAAACGTCGTCTGACTTAACGTACTGTAATGTACAACTTAAGCAATTATCACGATCTCAATACATAAGTCCTCAAGGTTTCTCAGCTCGTTATCTGAACGATTACGTTCTATAATTCATTTAATCAATCATTTATCTAATAATTTATATATTTTTTTTTGAAATTTGATGTCATGAAGCCTTATTGTAACCAAACGTCGTCTGACTTAACGTACTGTAATGTACAACTTATGCAATTATCACGATCTCAATACATAAGTCCTCAAGGTTTCTCAGCTCGTTATCTGAACGATTACGTTCTATAATTCATTTAATCAATCATTTATCTAATAATTTATATTTTTTTAAATTTGATGTCATTAAGCCTTATTGTAACCAAACGTCGTCTGACTTAACGTACTGCAATCTACAACTTAAGTAATTATCACGATCTCAATACATAAGTCCTTAAGGTTTTTCAGCTCGTTATCTGAACGATTACGTTCTATAATTCATTTAATCAATCATTTATCTAATAATTTATATTTTTTTTAAATTTGATGTCATGAAGCCTTATTGTAACCTAACGTCGTCTGACTTAACGTACTGTAATGTACAACTTATGCAATTATCACGATCTCAATACATAAGTCCTCAAGGTTTCTCAGCTCGTTATCTGAACGATTACGTTCTATAATTCATTTAATCAATCATTTATCTAATAATTTATATTTTTTTAAATTTGATGTCATTAAGCCTTATTGTAACCAAACGTCGTCTGACTTAACGTACTGTAATGTACAACTTAAGCAATTATCACGATCTCAATACATAAGTCCTCAAGGTTTCTCAGCTCGTTATCTGAACGATTACGTTCTATAATTCATTTAATCAATCATTTATCTAATAATTTATATATTTTTTTTTGAAATTTGATGTCATGAAGCCTTATTGTAACCAAACGTCGTCTGACTTAACGTACTGCAATCTACAACTTAAGTAATTATCACGATCTCAATACATAAGTCCTTAAGGTTTTTCAGCTCGTTATCTGAACGATTACGTTCTATAATTCATTTAATCAATCATTTATCTAATAATTTATATATATTTTTTAAATTTGATGTCATTAAGCCTTATTGTAACCTAACGTCGTCTGACTTAACGTACTGCAATCTACAACTTAAGTAATTATCACGATCTCAATACATAAGTCCTTAAGGTTTTTCAGCTCGTTATCTGAACGATTACGTTCTATAATTCATTTAATCAATCATTTATCTAATAATTTATATTTTTTTTAAATTTGATATCATGAAGCCTTATTGTAACCTAACGTCGTCTGACTTAACGTACTGTAATGTACAACTTATGCAATTATCACGATCTCAATACATAAGTCCTCAAGGTTTCTCAGCTCGTTATCTGAACGATTACGTTCTATAATTCATTTAATCAATCATTTATCTAATAATTTATATTTTTTTAAATTTGATGTCATGAAGCCTTATTGTAACCAAACGTCGTCTGACTTAACGTACTGTAATGTACAACTTAAGCAATTATCACGATCTCAATACATAAGTCCTCAAGGTTTCTCAGCTCGTTATCTGAACGATTACGTTCTATAATTCATTTAATCAATCATTTATCTAATAATATATATATATTTTTTTAAATTTGATGTCATTAAGCCTTATTGTAACCTAACGTCGTCTGACTTAACGTACTGTAATGTACAACTTAAGTAATTATCACGATCTCAATACATAAGTCCTCAAGGTTTTTCAGCTCGTTATCTGAACGATTACGTTCTATAATTCATTTAATCAATCATTTATCTAATAATTTATATATTTTTTTTAAATTTGATGTCATGAAGCCTTATTGTAACCAAACGTCGTCTGACTTAACGTACTATAATGTACAACTTAAGCAATTATCACGATCTCAATACATAAGTCCTCAAGGTTTCTCATCTCGTTATCTGAACGATTACGTTCTATAATTCATTTAATCAATCATTTATCTAATAATTTATATATTTTTTTTAAATTTGATGTCATTAAGCCTTATTGTAACCTAACGTCGTCTGACTTAACGTACTGCAATCTACAACTTAAGTAATTATCACGATCTCAATACATAAGTCCTTAAGGTTTTTCAGCTCGTTATCTGAACGATTACGTTCTATAATTCATTTAATCAATCATTTATCTAATAATTTATATTTTTTTTAAATTTGATGTCATGAAGCCTTATTGTAACCTAACGTCGTCTGACTTAACGTACTGTAATGTACAACTTATGCAATTATCACGATCTCAATACATAAGTCCTCAAGGTTTCTCAGCTCGTTATCTGAACGATTACGTTCTATAATTCATTTAATCAATCATTTATCTAATAATTTATATTTTTTTAAATTTGATGTCATTAAGCCTTATTGTAACCAAACGTCGTCTGACTTAACGTACTGTAATGTACAACTTATGCAATTATCACGATCTCAATACATAAGTCCTCAAGGTTTCTCAGCTCGTTATCTGAACGATTACGTTCTATAATTCATTTAATCAATCATTTATCTAATAATTTATATTTTTTTTAAATTTGATGTCATGAAGCCTTATTGTAACCTAATGTCGTCTGACTTAACGTACTGTAATGTACAACTTATGCAATTATCACGATCTCAATACATAAGTCCTCAAGGTTTCTCAGCTCGTTATCTGAACGATTACGTTCTATAATTCATTTAATCAATCATTTATCTAATAATTTATATTTTTTTAAATTTGATGTCATTAAGCCTTATTGTAACCAAACGTCGTCTGACTTAACGTACTGTAATGTACAACTTAAGCAATTATCACGATCTCAATACATAAGTCCTCAAGGTTTCTCAGCTCGTTATCTGAACGATTACGTTCTATAATTCATTTAATCAATCATTTATCTAATAATTTATATATTTTTTTTTGAAATTTGATGTCATGAAGCCTTATTGTAACCAAACGTCGTCTGACTTAACGTACTGCAATCTACAACTTAAGTAATTATCACGATCTCAATACATAAGTCCTTAAGGTTTTTCAGCTCGTTATCTGAACGATTACGTTCTATAATTCATTTAATCAATCATTTATCTAATAATTTATATATATTTTTTAAATTTGATGTCATTAAGCCTTATTGTAACCTAACGTCGTCTGACTTAACGTACTGCAATCTACAACTTAAGTAATTATCACGATCTCAATACATAAGTCCTTAAGGTTTTTCAGCTCGTTATCTGAACGATTACGTTCTATAATTCATTTAATCAATCATTTATCTAATAATTTATATTTTTTTTAAATTTGATATCATGAAGCCTTATTGTAACCTAACGTCGTCTGACTTAACGTACTGTAATGTACAACTTATGCAATTATCACGATCTCAATACATAAGTCCTCAAGGTTTCTCAGCTCGTTATCTGAACGATTACGTTCTATAATTCATTTAATCAATCATTTATCTAATAATTTATATTTTTTTAAATTTGATGTCATGAAGCCTTATTGTAACCAAACGTCGTCTGACTTAACGTACTGTAATGTACAACTTAAGCAATTATCACGATCTCAATACATAAGTCCTCAAGGTTTCTCAGCTCGTTATCTGAACGATTACGTTCTATAATTCATTTAATCAATCATTTATCTAATAATATATATATATTTTTTTAAATTTGATGTCATTAAGCCTTATTGTAACCTAACGTCGTCTGACTTAACGTACTGTAATGTACAACTTAAGTAATTATCACGATCTCAATACATAAGTCCTCAAGGTTTTTCAGCTCGTTATCTGAACGATTACGTTCTATAATTCATTTAATCAATCATTTATCTAATAATTTATATATTTTTTTTAAATTTGATGTCATGAAGCCTTATTGTAACCAAACGTCGTCTGACTTAACGTACTATAATGTACAACTTAAGCAATTATCACGATCTCAATACATAAGTCCTCAAGGTTTCTCATCTCGTTATCTGAACGATTACGTTCTATAATTCATTTAATCAATCATTTATCTAATAATTTATATATTTTTTTTAAATTTGATGTCATTAAGCCTTATTGTAACCTAACGTCGTCTGACTTAACGTACTGCAATCTACAACTTAAGTAATTATCACGATCTCAATACATAAGTCCTTAAGGTTTTTCAGCTCGTTATCTGAACGATTACGTTCTATAATTCATTTAATCAATCATTTATCTAATAATTTATATTTTTTTTAAATTTGATGTCATGAAGCCTTATTGTAACCTAACGTCGTCTGACTTAACGTACTGTAATGTACAACTTATGCAATTATCACGATCTCAATACATAAGTCCTCAAGGTTTCTCAGCTCGTTATCTGAACGATTACGTTCTATAATTCATTTAATCAATCATTTATCTAATAATTTATATTTTTTTAAATTTGATGTCATTAAGCCTTATTGTAACCAAACGTCGTCTGACTTAACGTACTGTAATGTACAACTTATGCAATTATCACGATCTCAATACATAAGTCCTCAAGGTTTCTCAGCTCGTTATCTGAACGATTACGTTCTATAATTCATTTAATCAATCATTTATCTAATAATTTATATTTTTTTTAAATTTGATGTCATGAAGCCTTATTGTAACCTAATGTCGTCTGACTTAACGTACTGTAATGTACAACTTATGCAATTATCACGATCTCAATACATAAGTCCTCAAGGTTTCTCAACTCGTTATCTGAACGATTACGTTCTATAATTCATTTAATCAATCATTTATCTAATAATTTATATATTTTTCTTTAATTTGATGTCATGAAGCCTTATTGTAACCAAACGTCGTCTGACTTAACGTACTGTAATGTACAACTTAAGCAATTATCACGATCTCAATACATAAGTCCTCAAGGTTTCTCAGCTCGTTATCTGAACGATTACGTTCTATAATTCATTTAATCAATCATTTATCTAATAATATATATATATATTTTTAAATTTGATGTCATTAAGCCTTATTGTAACCTAACGTCGTCTGACTTAACGTACTGTAATGTACAACTTAAGTAATTATCACGATCTCAATACATAAGTCCTCAAGGTTTTTCAGCTCGTTATCTGAACGATTACGTTCTATAATTCATTTAATCAATCATTTATCTAATAATTTATATATTTTTTTTTGAAATTTGATGTCATGAAGCCTTATTGTAACCAAACGTCGTCTGACTTAACGTACTATAATGTACAACTTAAGCAATTATCACGATCTCAATACATAAGTCCTCAAGGTTTCTCATCTCGTTATCTGAACGATTACGTTCTATAATTCATTTAATCAATCATTTATCTAATAATTTATATATTTTTTTTAAATTTGATGTCATTAAGCCTTATTGTAACCTAACGTCGTCTGACTTAACGTACTGCAATCTACAACTTAAGTAATTATCACGATCTCAATACATAAGTCCTTAAGGTTTTTCAGCTCGTTATCTGAACGATTACGTTCTATAATTCATTTAATCAATCATTTATCTAATAATTTATATTTTTTTTAAATTTGATGTCATGAAGCCTTATTGTAACCTAACGTCGTCTGACTTAACGTACTGTAATGTACAACTTATGCAATTATCACGATCTCAATACATAAGTCCTCAAGGTTTCTCAGCTCGTTATCTGAACGATTACGTTCTATAATTCATTTAATCAATCATTTATCTAATAATTTATATTTTTTTAAATTTGATGTCATTAAGCCTTATTGTAACCAAACGTCGTCTGACTTAACGTACTGTAATGTACAACTTAAGCAATTATCACGATCTCAATACATAAGTCCTCAAGGTTTCTCAGCTCGTTATCTGAACGATTACGTTCTATAATTCATTTAATCAATCATTTATCTAATAATTTATATATTTTTTTTTGAAATTTGATGTCATGAAGCCTTATTGTAACCAAACGTCGTCTGACTTAACGTACTATAATGTACAACTTAAGCAATTATCACGATCTCAATACATAAGTCCTCAAGGTTTCTCATCTCGTTATCTGAACGATTACGTTCTATAATTCATTTAATCAATCATTTATCTAATAATTTATATATTTTTTTTAAATTTGATGTCATTAAGCCTTATTGTAACCTAACGTCGTCTGACTTAACGTACTGCAATCTACAACTTAAGTAATTATCACGATCTCAATACATAAGTCCTTAAGGTTTTTCAGCTCGTTATCTGAACGATTACGTTCTATAATTCATTTAATCAATCATTTATCTAATAATTTATATTTTTTTTAAATTTGATGTCATGAAGCCTTATTGTAACCTAACGTCGTCTGACTTAACGTACTGTAATGTACAACTTATGCAATTATCACGATCTCAATACATAAGTCCTCAAGGTTTCTCAGCTCGTTATCTGAACGATTACGTTCTATAATTCATTTAATCAATCATTTATCTAATAATTTATATTTTTTTAAATTTGATGTCATTAAGCCTTATTGTAACCAAACGTCGTCTGACTTAACGTACTGTAATGTACAACTTAAGCAATTATCACGATCTCAATACATAAGTCCTCAAGGTTTCTCAGCTCGTTATCTGAACGATTACGTTCTATAATTCATTTAATCAATCATTTATCTAATAATTTATATATTTTTTTTTGAAATTTGATGTCATGAAGCCTTATTGTAACCAAACGTCGTCTGACTTAACGTACTGCAATCTACAACTTAAGTAATTATCACGATCTCAATACATAAGTCCTTAAGGTTTTTCAGCTCGTTATCTGAACGATTACGTTCTATAATTCATTTAATCAATCATTTATCTAATAATTTATATATATTTTTTAAATTTGATGTCATTAAGCCTTATTGTAACCTAACGTCGTCTGACTTAACGTACTGCAATCTACAACTTAAGTAATTATCACGATCTCAATACATAAGTCCTTAAGGTTTTTCAGCTCGTTATCTGAACGATTACGTTCTATAATTCATTTAATCAATCATTTATCTAATAATTTATATTTTTTTTAAATTTGATATCATGAAGCCTTATTGTAACCTAACGTCGTCTGACTTAACGTACTGTAATGTACAACTTATGCAATTATCACGATCTCAATACATAAGTCCTCAAGGTTTCTCAGCTCGTTATCTGAACGATTACGTTCTATAATTCATTTAATCAATCATTTATCTAATAATTTATATTTTTTTAAATTTGATGTCATGAAGCCTTATTGTAACCAAACGTCGTCTGACTTAACGTACTGTAATGTACAACTTAAGCAATTATCACGATCTCAATACATAAGTCCTCAAGGTTTCTCAGCTCGTTATCTGAACGATTACGTTCTATAATTCATTTAATCAATCATTTATCTAATAATATATATATATTTTTTTAAATTTGATGTCATTAAGCCTTATTGTAACCTAACGTCGTCTGACTTAACGTACTGTAATGTACAACTTAAGTAATTATCACGATCTCAATACATAAGTCCTCAAGGTTTTTCAGCTCGTTATCTGAACGATTACGTTCTATAATTCATTTAATCAATCATTTATCTAATAATTTATATATTTTTTTTAAATTTGATGTCATGAAGCCTTATTGTAACCAAACGTCGTCTGACTTAACGTACTATAATGTACAACTTAAGCAATTATCACGATCTCAATACATAAGTCCTCAAGGTTTCTCATCTCGTTATCTGAACGATTACGTTCTATAATTCATTTAATCAATCATTTATCTAATAATTTATATATTTTTTTTAAATTTGATGTCATTAAGCCTTATTGTAACCTAACGTCGTCTGACTTAACGTACTGCAATCTACAACTTAAGTAATTATCACGATCTCAATACATAAGTCCTTAAGGTTTTTCAGCTCGTTATCTGAACGATTACGTTCTATAATTCATTTAATCAATCATTTATCTAATAATTTATATTTTTTTTAAATTTGATGTCATGAAGCCTTATTGTAACCTAACGTCGTCTGACTTAACGTACTGTAATGTACAACTTATGCAATTATCACGATCTCAATACATAAGTCCTCAAGGTTTCTCAGCTCGTTATCTGAACGATTACGTTCTATAATTCATTTAATCAATCATTTATCTAATAATTTATATTTTTTTAAATTTGATGTCATTAAGCCTTATTGTAACCAAACGTCGTCTGACTTAACGTACTGTAATGTACAACTTATGCAATTATCACGATCTCAATACATAAGTCCTCAAGGTTTCTCAGCTCGTTATCTGAACGATTACGTTCTATAATTCATTTAATCAATCATTTATCTAATAATTTATATTTTTTTTAAATTTGATGTCATGAAGCCTTATTGTAACCTAATGTCGTCTGACTTAACGTACTGTAATGTACAACTTATGCAATTATCACGATCTCAATACATAAGTCCTCAAGGTTTCTCAACTCGTTATCTGAACGATTACGTTCTATAATTCATTTAATCAATCATTTATCTAATAATTTATATATTTTTCTTTAATTTGATGTCATGAAGCCTTATTGTAACCAAACGTCGTCTGACTTAACGTACTGTAATGTACAACTTAAGCAATTATCACGATCTCAATACATAAGTCCTCAAGGTTTCTCAGCTCGTTATCTGAACGATTACGTTCTATAATTCATTTAATCAATCATTTATCTAATAATATATATATATATTTTTAAATTTGATGTCATTAAGCCTTATTGTAACCTAACGTCGTCTGACTTAACGTACTGTAATGTACAACTTAAGTAATTATCACGATCTCAATACATAAGTCCTCAAGGTTTTTCAGCTCGTTATCTGAACGATTACGTTCTATAATTCATTTAATCAATCATTTATCTAATAATTTATATATTTTTTTTTGAAATTTGATGTCATGAAGCCTTATTGTAACCAAACGTCGTCTGACTTAACGTACTATAATGTACAACTTAAGCAATTATCACGATCTCAATACATAAGTCCTCAAGGTTTCTCATCTCGTTATCTGAACGATTACGTTCTATAATTCATTTAATCAATCATTTATCTAATAATTTATATATTTTTTTTAAATTTGATGTCATTAAGCCTTATTGTAACCTAACGTCGTCTGACTTAACGTACTGCAATCTACAACTTAAGTAATTATCACGATCTCAATACATAAGTCCTTAAGGTTTTTCAGCTCGTTATCTGAACGATTACGTTCTATAATTCATTTAATCAATCATTTATCTAATAATTTATATTTTTTTTAAATTTGATGTCATGAAGCCTTATTGTAACCTAACGTCGTCTGACTTAACGTACTGTAATGTACAACTTATGCAATTATCACGATCTCAATACATAAGTCCTCAAGGTTTCTCAGCTCGTTATCTGAACGATTACGTTCTATAATTCATTTAATCAATCATTTATCTAATAATTTATATTTTTTAAAATTTGATGTCATTAAGCCTTATTGTAACCAAACGTCGTCTGACTTAACGTACTGTAATGTACAACTTAAGCAATTATCACGATCTCAATACATAAGTCCTCAAGGTTTCTCAGCTCGTTATCTGAACGATTACGTTCTATAATTCATTTAATCAATCATTTATCTAATAATTTATATATTTTTTTTTGAAATTTGATGTCATGAAGCCTTATTGTAACCAAACGTCGTCTGACTTAACGTACTATAATGTACAACTTAAGCAATTATCACGATCTCAATACATAAGTCCTCAAGGTTTCTCATCTCGTTATCTGAACGATTACGTTCTATAATTCATTTAATCAATCATTTATCTAATAATTTATATATTTTTTTTAAATTTGATGTCATTAAGCCTTATTGTAACCTAACGTCGTCTGACTTAACGTACTGCAATCTACAACTTAAGTAATTATCACGATCTCAATACATAAGTCCTTAAGGTTTTTCAGCTCGTTATCTGAACGATTACGTTCTATAATTCATTTAATCAATCATTTATCTAATAATTTATATTTTTTTAAATTTGATGTCATTAAGCCTTATTGTAACCAAACGTCGTCTGACTTAACGTACTGCAATCTACAACTTAAGTAATTATCACGATCTCAATACATAAGTCCTTAAGGTTTTTCAGCTCGTTATCTGAACGATTACGTTCTATAATTCATTTAATCAATCATTTATCTAATAATTTATATTTTTTTTAAATTTGATGTCATGAAGCCTTATTGTAACCTAACGTCGTCTGACTTAACGTACTGTAATGTACAACTTATGCAATTATCACGATCTCAATACATAAGTCCTCAAGGTTTCTCAGCTCGTTATCTGAACGATTACGTTCTATAATTCATTTAATCAATCATTTATCTAATAATTTATATTTTTTTAAATTTGATGTCATTAAGCCTTATTGTAACCAAACGTCGTCTGACTTAACGTACTGTAATGTACAACTTAAGCAATTATCACGATCTCAATACATAAGTCCTCAAGGTTTCTCAGCTCGTTATCTGAACGATTACGTTCTATAATTCATTTAATCAATCATTTATCTAATAATTTATATATTTTTTTTTGAAATTTGATGTCATGAAGCCTTATTGTAACCAAACGTCGTCTGACTTAACGTACTGCAATCTACAACTTAAGTAATTATCACGATCTCAATACATAAGTCCTTAAGGTTTTTCAGCTCGTTATCTGAACGATTACGTTCTATAATTCATTTAATCAATCATTTATCTAATAATTTATATATATTTTTTAAATTTGATGTCATTAAGCCTTATTGTAACCTAACGTCGTCTGACTTAACGTACTGCAATCTACAACTTAAGTAATTATCACGATCTCAATACATAAGTCCTTAAGGTTTTTCAGCTCGTTATCTGAACGATTACGTTCTATAATTCATTTAATCAATCATTTATCTAATAATTTATATTTTTTTTAAATTTGATATCATGAAGCCTTATTGTAACCTAACGTCGTCTGACTTAACGTACTGTAATGTACAACTTATGCAATTATCACGATCTCAATACATAAGTCCTCAAGGTTTCTCAGCTCGTTATCTGAACGATTACGTTCTATAATTCATTTAATCAATCATTTATCTAATAATTTATATTTTTTTAAATTTGATGTCATGAAGCCTTATTGTAACCAAACGTCGTCTGACTTAACGTACTGTAATGTACAACTTAAGCAATTATCACGATCTCAATACATAAGTCCTCAAGGTTTCTCAGCTCGTTATCTGAACGATTACGTTCTATAATTCATTTAATCAATCATTTATCTAATAATATATATATATTTTTTTAAATTTGATGTCATTAAGCCTTATTGTAACCTAACGTCGTCTGACTTAACGTACTGTAATGTACAACTTAAGTAATTATCACGATCTCAATACATAAGTCCTCAAGGTTTTTCAGCTCGTTATCTGAACGATTACGTTCTATAATTCATTTAATCAATCATTTATCTAATAATTTATATATTTTTTTTAAATTTGATGTCATGAAGCCTTATTGTAACCAAACGTCGTCTGACTTAACGTACTATAATGTACAACTTAAGCAATTATCACGATCTCAATACATAAGTCCTCAAGGTTTCTCATCTCGTTATCTGAACGATTACGTTCTATAATTCATTTAATCAATCATTTATCTAATAATTTATATATTTTTTTTAAATTTGATGTCATTAAGCCTTATTGTAACCTAACGTCGTCTGACTTAACGTACTGCAATCTACAACTTAAGTAATTATCACGATCTCAATACATAAGTCCTTAAGGTTTTTCAGCTCGTTATCTGAACGATTACGTTCTATAATTCATTTAATCAATCATTTATCTAATAATTTATATTTTTTTTAAATTTGATGTCATGAAGCCTTATTGTAACCTAACGTCGTCTGACTTAACGTACTGTAATGTACAACTTATGCAATTATCACGATCTCAATACATAAGTCCTCAAGGTTTCTCAGCTCGTTATCTGAACGATTACGTTCTATAATTCATTTAATCAATCATTTATCTAATAATTTATATTTTTTTAAATTTGATGTCATTAAGCCTTATTGTAACCAAACGTCGTCTGACTTAACGTACTGTAATGTACAACTTATGCAATTATCACGATCTCAATACATAAGTCCTCAAGGTTTCTCAGCTCGTTATCTGAACGATTACGTTCTATAATTCATTTAATCAATCATTTATCTAATAATTTATATTTTTTTTAAATTTGATGTCATGAAGCCTTATTGTAACCTAATGTCGTCTGACTTAACGTACTGTAATGTACAACTTATGCAATTATCACGATCTCAATACATAAGTCCTCAAGGTTTCTCAACTCGTTATCTGAACGATTACGTTCTATAATTCATTTAATCAATCATTTATCTAATAATTTATATATTTTTCTTTAATTTGATGTCATGAAGCCTTATTGTAACCAAACGTCGTCTGACTTAACGTACTGTAATGTACAACTTAAGCAATTATCACGATCTCAATACATAAGTCCTCAAGGTTTCTCAGCTCGTTATCTGAACGATTACGTTCTATAATTCATTTAATCAATCATTTATCTAATAATATATATATATATTTTTAAATTTGATGTCATTAAGCCTTATTGTAACCTAACGTCGTCTGACTTAACGTACTGTAATGTACAACTTAAGTAATTATCACGATCTCAATACATAAGTCCTCAAGGTTTTTCAGCTCGTTATCTGAACGATTACGTTCTATAATTCATTTAATCAATCATTTATCTAATAATTTATATATTTTTTTTTGAAATTTGATGTCATGAAGCCTTATTGTAACCAAACGTCGTCTGACTTAACGTACTATAATGTACAACTTAAGCAATTATCACGATCTCAATACATAAGTCCTCAAGGTTTCTCATCTCGTTATCTGAACGATTACGTTCTATAATTCATTTAATCAATCATTTATCTAATAATTTATATATTTTTTTTAAATTTGATGTCATTAAGCCTTATTGTAACCTAACGTCGTCTGACTTAACGTACTGCAATCTACAACTTAAGTAATTATCACGATCTCAATACATAAGTCCTTAAGGTTTTTCAGCTCGTTATCTGAACGATTACGTTCTATAATTCATTTAATCAATCATTTATCTAATAATTTATATTTTTTTTAAATTTGATGTCATGAAGCCTTATTGTAACCTAACGTCGTCTGACTTAACGTACTGTAATGTACAACTTATGCAATTATCACGATCTCAATACATAAGTCCTCAAGGTTTCTCAGCTCGTTATCTGAACGATTACGTTCTATAATTCATTTAATCAATCATTTATCTAATAATTTATATTTTTTTAAATTTGATGTCATTAAGCCTTATTGTAACCAAACGTCGTCTGACTTAACGTACTGTAATGTACAACTTAAGCAATTATCACGATCTCAATACATAAGTCCTCAAGGTTTCTCAGCTCGTTATCTGAACGATTACGTTCTATAATTCATTTAATCAATCATTTATCTAATAATTTATATATTTTTTTTTGAAATTTGATGTCATGAAGCCTTATTGTAACCAAACGTCGTCTGACTTAACGTACTATAATGTACAACTTAAGCAATTATCACGATCTCAATACATAAGTCCTCAAGGTTTCTCATCTCGTTATCTGAACGATTACGTTCTATAATTCATTTAATCAATCATTTATCTAATAATTTATATATTTTTTTTAAATTTGATGTCATTAAGCCTTATTGTAACCTAACGTCGTCTGACTTAACGTACTGCAATCTACAACTTAAGTAATTATCACGATCTCAATACATAAGTCCTTAAGGTTTTTCAGCTCGTTATCTGAACGATTACGTTCTATAATTCATTTAATCAATCATTTATCTAATAATTTATATTTTTTTTAAATTTGATGTCATGAAGCCTTATTGTAACCTAACGTCGTCTGACTTAACGTACTGTAATGTACAACTTATGCAATTATCACGATCTCAATACATAAGTCCTCAAGGTTTCTCAGCTCGTTATCTGAACGATTACGTTCTATAATTCATTTAATCAATCATTTATCTAATAATTTATATTTTTTTTAAATTTGATGTCATGAAGCCTTATTGTAACCTAATGTCGTCTGACTTAACGTACTGTAATGTACAACTTATGCAATTATCACGATCTCAATACATAAGTCCTCAAGGTTTCTCAACTCGTTATCTGAACGATTACGTTCTATAATTCATTTAATCAATCATTTATCTAATAATTTATATATTTTTCTTTAATTTGATGTCATGAAGCCTTATTGTAACCAAACGTCGTCTGACTTAACGTACTGTAATGTACAACTTAAGCAATTATCACGATCTCAATACATAAGTCCTCAAGGTTTCTCAGCTCGTTATCTGAACGATTACGTTCTATAATTCATTTAATCAATCATTTATCTAATAATATATATATATTTTTTTAAATTTGATGTCATTAAGCCTTATTGTAACCTAACGTCGTCTGACTTAACGTACTGTAATGTACAACTTAAGCAATTATCACGATCTCAATACATAAGTCCTCAAGGTTTCTCAGCTCGTTATCTGAACGATTACGTTCTATAATTCATTTAATCAATCATTTATCTAATAATATATATATATTTTTTTAAATTTGATGTCATTAAGCCTTATTGTAACCTAACGTCGTCTGACTTAACGTACTGTAATGTACAACTTAAGTAATTATCACGATCTCAATACATAAGTCCTTAAGGTTTTTCAGCTCGTTATCTGAACGATTACGTTCTATAATTCATTTAATCAATCATTTATCTAATAATTTATATTTTTTTTAAATTTGATGTCATGAAGCCTTATTGTAACCTAACGTCGTCTGACTTAACGTACTGTAATGTACAACTTATGCAATTATCACGATCTCAATACATAAGTCCTCAAGGTTTCTCAGCTCGTTATCTGAACGATTACGTTCTATAATTCATTTAATCAATCATTTATCTAATAATTTATATTTTTTTTAAATTTGATGTCATGAAGCCTTATTGTAACCTAATGTCGTCTGACTTAACGTACTGTAATGTACAACTTATGCAATTATCACGATCTCAATACATAAGTCCTCAAGGTTTCTCAACTCGTTATCTGAACGATTACGTTCTATAATTCATTTAATCAATCATTTATCTAATAATTTATATATTTTTCTTTAATTTGATGTCATGAAGCCTTATTGTAACCAAACGTCGTCTGACTTAACGTACTGTAATGTACAACTTAAGCAATTATCACGATCTCAATACATAAGTCCTCAAGGTTTCTCAGCTCGTTATCTGAACGATTACGTTCTATAATTCATTTAATCAATCATTTATCTAATAATATATATATATTTTTTTAAATTTGATGTCATTAAGCCTTATTGTAACCTAACGTCGTCTGACTTAACGTACTGTAATGTACAACTTAAGTAATTATCACGATCTCAATACATAAGTCCTCAAGGTTTTTCAGCTCGTTATCTGAACGATTACGTTCTATAATTCATTTAATCAATCATTTATCTAATAATTTATATATTTTTTAAATTTGATGTCATGAAGCCTTATTGTAACCTAACGTCGTCTGACTTAACGTACTGTAATGTACAACTTAAGCAATTATCACGATCTCAATACATAAGTCCTCAAGGTTTCTCAGCTCGTTATCTGAACGATTACGTTCTATAATTCATTTAATCAATCATTTATCCAATAATTTATATATTTTTCTTTAATTTGATGTCTTGAAGCCTTATTGTAACCTAACGTCGTCTGACTTAACGTACTGTAATGTACAACTTAAGTAATTATCACGATCTCAATACATAAGTCCCCAGGGTTTCTCAGCTCATTACCTGAACGATTACGTTCTATAATTCATTTAATCAATCATTTATCTAATAATTTATATATTTTTTTAAATTTGATGTCATGAAGCCTTATTGTAACGTAACGTCATCTGATTTAACGTACTGTAATATACAACTTAAGTAATTATCACGATCTCAATACATAAGTCCTCAAGGTTTTTCAGCTCGTTATCTGAACGATTACGTTCTATAATTCATTTAATCAATCATTTATCTAATAATTTATATATTTTTTTTTGAAATTTGATGTCATGAAGCCTTATTGTAACCAAACGTCGTCTGACTTAACGTACTATAATGTACAACTTAAGCAATTATCACGATCTCAATACATAAGTCCTCAAGGTTTCTCATCTCGTTATCTGAACGATTACGTTCTATAATTCATTTAATCAATCATTTATCTAATAATTTATATATTTTTTTTAAATTTGATGTCATTAAGCCTTATTGTAACCTAACGTCGTCTGACTTAACGTACTGCAATCTACAACTTAAGTAATTATCACGATCTCAATACATAAGTCCTTAAGGTTTTTCAGCTCGTTATCTGAACGATTACGTTCTATAATTCATTTAATCAATCATTTATCTAATAATTTATATTTTTTTTAAATTTGATGTCATGAAGCCTTATTGTAACCTAACGTCGTCTGACTTAACGTACTGTAATGTACAACTTATGCAATTATCACGATCTCAATACATAAGTCCTCAAGGTTTCTCAGCTCGTTATCTGAACGATTACGTTCTATAATTCATTTAATCAATCATTTATCTAATAATTTATATTTTTTTAAATTTGATGTCATTAAGCCTTATTGTAACCAAACGTCGTCTGACTTAACGTACTGTAATGTACAACTTAAGCAATTATCACGATCTCAATACATAAGTCCTTAAGGTTTTTCAGCTCGTTATCTGAACGATTACGTTCTATAATTCATTTAATCAATCATTTATCTAATAATTTATATTTTTTTTAAATTTGATGTCATGAAGCCTTATTGTAACCTAACGTCGTCTGACTTAACGTACTGTAATGTACAACTTATGCAATTATCACGATCTCAATACATAAGTCCTCAAGGTTTCTCAGCTCGTTATCTGAACGATTACGTTCTATAATTCATTTAATCAATCATTTATCTAATAATTTATATTTTTTTTAAATTTGATGTCATGAAGCCTTATTGTAACCTAATGTCGTCTGACTTAACGTACTGTAATGTACAACTTATGCAATTATCACGATCTCAATACATAAGTCCTCAAGGTTTCTCAACTCGTTATCTGAACGATTACGTTCTATAATTCATTTAATCAATCATTTATCTAATAATTTATATATTTTTCTTTAATTTGATGTCATGAAGCCTTATTGTAACCAAACGTCGTCTGACTTAACGTACTGTAATGTACAACTTAAGCAATTATCACGATCTCAATACATAAGTCCTCAAGGTTTCTCAGCTCGTTATCTGAACGATTACGTTCTATAATTCATTTAATCAATCATTTATCTAATAATATATATATATTTTTTTAAATTTGATGTCATTAAGCCTTATTGTAACCTAACGTCGTCTGACTTAACGTACTGTAATGTACAACTTAAGCAATTATCACGATCTCAATACATAAGTCCTCAAGGTTTCTCAGCTCGTTATCTGAACGATTACGTTCTATAATTCATTTAATCAATCATTTATCTAATAATATATATATATTTTTTTAAATTTGATGTCATTAAGCCTTATTGTAACCTAACGTCGTCTGACTTAACGTACTGTAATGTACAACTTAAGTAATTATCACGATCTCAATACATAAGTCCTTAAGGTTTTTCAGCTCGTTATCTGAACGATTACGTTCTATAATTCATTTAATCAATCATTTATCTAATAATTTATATTTTTTTTAAATTTGATGTCATGAAGCCTTATTGTAACCTAACGTCGTCTGACTTAACGTACTGTAATGTACAACTTATGCAATTATCACGATCTCAATACATAAGTCCTCAAGGTTTCTCAGCTCGTTATCTGAACGATTACGTTCTATAATTCATTTAATCAATCATTTATCTAATAATTTATATTTTTTTTAAATTTGATGTCATGAAGCCTTATTGTAACCTAATGTCGTCTGACTTAACGTACTGTAATGTACAACTTATGCAATTATCACGATCTCAATACATAAGTCCTCAAGGTTTCTCAACTCGTTATCTGAACGATTACGTTCTATAATTCATTTAATCAATCATTTATCTAATAATTTATATATTTTTCTTTAATTTGATGTCATGAAGCCTTATTGTAACCAAACGTCGTCTGACTTAACGTACTGTAATGTACAACTTAAGCAATTATCACGATCTCAATACATAAGTCCTCAAGGTTTCTCAGCTCGTTATCTGAACGATTACGTTCTATAATTCATTTAATCAATCATTTATCTAATAATATATATATATTTTTTTAAATTTGATGTCATTAAGCCTTATTGTAACCTAACGTCGTCTGACTTAACGTACTGTAATGTACAACTTAAGTAATTATCACGATCTCAATACATAAGTCCTCAAGGTTTTTCAGCTCGTTATCTGAACGATTACGTTCTATAATTCATTTAATCAATCATTTATCTAATAATTTATATATTTTTTAAATTTGATGTCATGAAGCCTTATTGTAACCTAACGTCGTCTGACTTAACGTACTGTAATGTACAACTTAAGCAATTATCACGATCTCAATACATAAGTCCTCAAGGTTTCTCAGCTCGTTATCTGAACGATTACGTTCTATAATTCATTTAATCAATCATTTATCCAATAATTTATATATTTTTCTTTAATTTGATGTCTTGAAGCCTTATTGTAACCTAACGTCGTCTGACTTAACGTACTGTAATGTACAACTTAAGTAATTATCACGATCTCAATACATAAGTCCCCAGGGTTTCTCAGCTCATTACCTGAACGATTACGTTCTATAATTCATTTAATCAATCATTTATCTAATAATTTATATATTTTTTTAAATTTGATGTCATGAAGCCTTATTGTAACGTAACGTCATCTGATTTAACGTACTGTAATATACAACTTAAGTAATTATCACGATCTCAATACATAAGTCCCCAGGGTTTCTCAGCTCGTTATCGGAACGATTACGTTCTATAATTCATTTAATCAATCATTTATATAATAATTTATATATTTTTCTTTAATTTGATGTCATGAAGCCTTATTGTAACCTAATGTCGTCTGACTTAACGTACTGCAATCTACAACTTAAGTAATTATCACGATCTCAATACATAAGTCCTTAAGGTTTTTCAGCTCGTTATCTGAACGATTACGTTCTATAATTCATTTAATCAATCATTTATCTAATAATTTATATATTTTTTTTAAATTTGATGTCATTAAGCCTTATTGTAACCTAACGTCGTCTGACTTAACGTACTGCAATCTACAACTTAAGTAATTATCACGATCTCAATACATAAGTCCTTAAGGTTTTTCAGCTCGTTATCTGAACGATTACGTTCTATAATTCATTTAATCAATCATTTATCTAATAATTTATATTTTTTTTAAATTTGATGTCATGAAGCCTTATTGTAACCTAACGTCGTCTGACTTAACGTACTGTAATGTACAACTTATGCAATTATCACGATCTCAATACATAAGTCCTCAAGGTTTCTCAGCTCGTTATCTGAACGATTACGTTCTATAATTCATTTAATCAATCATTTATCTAATAATTTATATTTTTTTTAAATTTGATGTCATGAAGCCTTATTGTAACCTAATGTCGTCTGACTTAACGTACTGTAATGTACAACTTATGCAATTATCACGATCTCAATACATAAGTCCTCAAGGTTTCTCAACTCGTTATCTGAACGATTACGTTCTATAATTCATTTAATCAATCATTTATCTAATAATTTATATATTTTTCTTTAATTTGATGTCATGAAGCCTTATTGTAACCAAACATCGTCTGACTTAACGTACTGTAATGTACAACTTAAGCAATTATCACGATCTCAATACATAAGTCCTCAAGGTTTCTCAGCTCGTTATCTGAACGATTACGTTCTATAATTCATTTAATCAATCATTTATCTAATAATATATATATATTTTTTTAAATTTGATGTCATTAAGCCTTATTGTAACCAAACGTCGTCTGACTTAACGTACTGCAATCTACAACTTAAGTAATTATCACGATCTCAATACATAAGTCCTTAAGGTTTTTCAGCTCGTTATCTGAACGATTACGTTCTATAATTCATTTAATCAATCATTTATCTAATAATTTATATTTTTTTTTTAAATTTGATGTCATTAAGCCTTATTGTAACCTAACGTCGTCTGACTTAACGTACTGCAATCTACAACTTAAGTAATTATCACGATCTCAATACATAAGTCCTTAAGGTTTTTCAGCTCGTTATCTGAACGATTACGTTCTATAATTCATTTAATCAATCATTTATCTAATAATTTATATATTTTTTTTAAATTTGATGTCATTAAGCCTTATTGTAACCTAACGTCGTCTGACTTAACGTACTGCAATCTACAACTTAAGTAATTATCACGATCTCAATACATAAGTCCTTAAGGTTTTTCAGCTCGTTATCTGAACGATTACGTTCTATAATTCATTTAATCAATCATTTATCTAATAATTTATATTTTTTTTAAATTTGATGTCATGAAGCCTTATTGTAACCTAACGTCGTCTGACTTAACGTACTGTAATGTACAACTTATGCAATTATCACGATCTCAATACATAAGTCCTCAAGGTTTCTCAGCTCGTTATCTGAACGATTACGTTCTATAATTCATTTAATCAATCATTTATCTAATAATTTATATTTTTTTTAAATTTGATGTCATGAAGCCTTATTGTAACCTAATGTCGTCTGACTTAACGTACTGTAATGTACAACTTATGCAATTATCACGATCTCAATACATAAGTCCTCAAGGTTTCTCAACTCGTTATCTGAACGATTACGTTCTATAATTCATTTAATCAATCATTTATCTAATAATTTATATATTTTTCTTTAATTTGATGTCATGAAGCCTTATTGTAACCAAACGTCGTCTGACTTAACGTACTGTAATGTACAACTTAAGCAATTATCACGATCTCAATACATAAGTCCTCAAGGTTTCTCAGCTCGTTATCTGAACGATTACGTTCTATAATTCATTTAATCAATCATTTATCTAATAATATATATATATTTTTTTAAATTTGATGTCATTAAGCCTTATTGTAACCAAACGTCGTCTGACTTAACGTACTGCAATCTACAACTTAAGTAATTATCACGATCTCAATACATAAGTCCTTAAGGTTTTTCAGCTCGTTATCTGAACGATTACGTTCTATAATTCATTTAATCAATCATTTATCTAATAATTTATATTTTTTTTTTTAAATTTGATGTCATTAAGCCTTATTGTAACCTAACGTCGTCTGACTTAACGTACTGCAATCTACAACTTAAGTAATTATCACGATCTCAATACATAAGTCCTTAAGGTTTTTCAGCTCGTTATCTGAACGATTACGTTCTATAATTCATTTAATCAATCATTTATCTAATAATTTATATATTTTTTTTAAATTTGATGTCATTAAGCCTTATTGTAACCTAACGTCGTCTGACTTAACGTACTGCAATCTACAACTTAAGTAATTATCACGATCTCAATACATAAGTCCTTAAGGTTTTTCAGCTCGTTATCTGAACGATTACGTTCTATAATTCATTTAATCAATCATTTATCTAATAATTTATATTTTTTTTAAATTTGATGTCATGAAGCCTTATTGTAACCTAACGTCGTCTGACTTAACGTACTGTAATGTACAACTTATGCAATTATCACGATCTCAATACATAAGTCCTCAAGGTTTCTCAGCTCGTTATCTGAACGATTACGTTCTATAATTCATTTAATCAATCATTTATCTAATAATATATATATATTTTTTTAAATTTGATGTCATTAAGCCTTATTGTAACCAAACGTCGTCTGACTTAACGTACTGCAATCTACAACTTAAGTAATTATCACGATCTCAATACATAAGTCCTTAAGGTTTTTCAGCTCGTTATCTGAACGATTACGTTCTATAATTCATTTAATCAATCATTTATCTAATAATTTATATTTTTTTTTTAAATTTGATGTCATTAAGCCTTATTGTAACCTAACGTCGTCTGACTTAACGTACTGCAATCTACAACTTAAGTAATTATCACGATCTCAATACATAAGTCCTTAAGGTTTTTCAGCTCGTTATCTGAACGATTACGTTCTATAATTCATTTAATCAATCATTTATCTAATAATTTATATATTTTTTTTAAATTTGATGTCATTAAGCCTTATTGTAACCTAACGTCGTCTGACTTAACGTACTGCAATCTACAACTTAAGTAATTATCACGATCTCAATACATAAGTCCTTAAGGTTTTTCAGCTCGTTATCTGAACGATTACGTTCTATAATTCATTTAATCAATCATTTATCTAATAATTTATATTTTTTTTAAATTTGATGTCATGAAGCCTTATTGTAACCTAACGTCGTCTGACTTAACGTACTGTAATGTACAACTTATGCAATTATCACGATCTCAATACATAAGTCCTCAAGGTTTCTCAGCTCGTTATCTGAACGATTACGTTCTATAATTCATTTAATCAATCATTTATCTAATAATTTATATTTTTTTTAAATTTGATGTCATGAAGCCTTATTGTAACCTAATGTCGTCTGACTTAACGTACTGTAATGTACAACTTATGCAATTATCACGATCTCAATACATAAGTCCTCAAGGTTTCTCAACTCGTTATCTGAACGATTACGTTCTATAATTCATTTAATCAATCATTTATCTAATAATTTATATATTTTTCTTTAATTTGATGTCATGAAGCCTTATTGTAACCAAACGTCGTCTGACTTAACGTACTGTAATGTACAACTTAAGCAATTATCACGATCTCAATACATAAGTCCTCAAGGTTTCTCAGCTCGTTATCTGAACGATTACGTTCTATAATTCATTTAATCAATCATTTATCTAATAATATATATATATTTTTTTAAATTTGATGTCATTAAGCCTTATTGTAACCAAACGTCGTCTGACTTAACGTACTGCAATCTACAACTTAAGTAATTATCACGATCTCAATACATAAGTCCTTAAGGTTTTTCAGCTCGTTATCTGAACGATTACGTTCTATAATTCATTTAATCAATCATTTATCTAATAATTTATATTTTTTTTTTTAAATTTGATGTCATTAAGCCTTATTGTAACCTAACGTCGTCTGACTTAACGTACTGCAATCTACAACTTAAGTAATTATCACGATCTCAATACATAAGTCCTTAAGGTTTTTCAGCTCGTTATCTGAACGATTACGTTCTATAATTCATTTAATCAATCATTTATCTAATAATTTATATATTTTTTTTTAAATTTGATGTCATTAAGCCTTATTGTAACCTAACGTCGTCTGACTTAACGTACTGCAATCTACAACTTAAGTAATTATCACGATCTCAATACATAAGTCC
The DNA here is from genome assembly GCF_963576675.1 of Euphorbia lathyris. Lineage (NCBI taxonomy): Eukaryota > Viridiplantae > Streptophyta > Magnoliopsida > Malpighiales > Euphorbiaceae > Euphorbia > Euphorbia lathyris. The sequence continues at coordinate 2,790,480 of NC_088917.1, read as the reverse complement.
TTAAGGTTTTTCAGCTCGTTATCTGAACGATTACGTTCTATAATTCATTTAATCAATCATTTATCTAATAATTTATATTTTTTTTAAATTTGATGTCATGAAGCCTTATTGTAACCTAACGTCGTCTGACTTAACGTACTGTAATGTACAACTTATGCAATTATCACGATCTCAATACATAAGTCCTCAAGGTTTCTCAGCTCGTTATCTGAACGATTACGTTCTATAATTCATTTAATCAATCATTTATCTAATAATTTATATTTTTTTTAAATTTGATGTCATGAAGCCTTATTGTAACCTAATGTCGTCTGACTTAACGTACTGCAATCTACAACTTAAGTAATTATCACGATCTCAATACATAAGTCCTTAAGGTTTTTCAGCTCGTTATCTGAACGATTACGTTCTATAATTCATTTAATCAATCATTTATCTAATAATTTATATATTTTTTTTAAATTTGATGTCATTAAGCCTTATTGTAACCTAACGTCGTCTGACTTAACGTACTGCAATCTACAACTTAAGTAATTATCACGATCTCAATACATAAGTCCTTAAGGTTTTTCAGCTCGTTATCTGAACGATTACGTTCTATAATTCATTTAATCAATCATTTATCTAATAATTTATATTTTTTTTAAATTTGATGTCATGAAGCCTTATTGTAACCTAACGTCGTCTGACTTAACGTACTGTAATGTACAACTTATGCAATTATCACGATCTCAATACATAAGTCCTCAAGGTTTCTCAGCTCGTTATCTGAACGATTACGTTCTATAATTCATTTAATCAATCATTTATCTAATAATTTATATTTTTTTTAAATTTGATGTCATGAAGCCTTATTGTAACCTAACGTCGTCTGACTTAACGTACTGTAATGTACAACTTATGCAATTATCACGATCTCAATACATAAGTCCTCAAGGTTTCTCAGCTCGTTATCTGAACGATTACGTTCTATAATTCATTTAATCAATCATTTATCTAATAATTTATATTTTTTTTAAATTTGATGTCATGAAGCCTTATTGTAACCTAATGTCGTCTGACTTAACGTACTGCAATCTACAACTTAAGTAATTATCACGATCTCAATACATAAGTCCTTAAGGTTTTTCAGCTCGTTATCTGAACGATTACGTTCTATAATTCATTTAATCAATCATTTATCTAATAATTTATATATTTTTTTTAAATTTGATGTCATTAAGCCTTATTGTAACCTAACGTCGTCTGACTTAACGTACTGCAATCTACAACTTAAGTAATTATCACGATCTCAATACATAAGTCCTTAAGGTTTTTCAGCTCGTTATCTGAACGATTACGTTCTATAATTCATTTAATCAATCATTTATCTAATAATTTATATTTTTTTTAAATTTGATGTCATGAAGCCTTATTGTAACCTAACGTCGTCTGACTTAACGTACTGTAATGTACAACTTATGCAATTATCACGATCTCAATACATAAGTCCTCAAGGTTTCTCAGCTCGTTATCTGAACGATTACGTTCTATAATTCATTTAATCAATCATTTATCTAATAATTTATATTTTTTTTAAATTTGATGTCATGAAGCCTTATTGTAACCTAACGTCGTCTGACTTAACGTACTGTAATGTACAACTTATGCAATTATCACGATCTCAATACATAAGTCCTCAAGGTTTCTCAGCTCGTTATCTGAACGATTACGTTCTATAATTCATTTAATCAATCATTTATCTAATAATTTATATTTTTTTTAAATTTGATGTCATGAAGCCTTATTGTAACCTAATGTCGTCTGACTTAACGTACTGCAATCTACAACTTAAGTAATTATCACGATCTCAATACATAAGTCCTTAAGGTTTTTCAGCTCGTTATCTGAACGATTACGTTCTATAATTCATTTAATCAATCATTTATCTAATAATTTATATATTTTTTTTAAATTTGATGTCATTAAGCCTTATTGTAACCTAACGTCGTCTGACTTAACGTACTGCAATCTACAACTTAAGTAATTATCACGATCTCAATACATAAGTCCTTAAGGTTTTTCAGCTCGTTATCTGAACGATTACGTTCTATAATTCATTTAATCAATCATTTATCTAATAATTTATATTTTTTTTAAATTTGATGTCATGAAGCCTTATTGTAACCTAACGTCGTCTGACTTAACGTACTGTAATGTACAACTTAAGCAATTATCACGATGTCAATACATAAGTCCTCAAGGTTTCTCAGCTCGTTATCTGAACGATTACGTTCTATAATTCATTTAATCAATCATTTATCTAATAATTTATATTTTTTTTTAAATTTGATGTCATGAAGCCTTATTGTAACCAAACGTCGTCTGACCTAACGTACTGTAATGTACAACTTAAGTAATTATCACGATCTCAATACATAAGTCCCCAGGGTTTCTCATCTCGTTATCTGAACGATTACGTTCTATAATTCATTTAATCAATCATTTATCTAATAATTTATATTTTTTTTAAATTTGATGTCATGAAGCCTTATTGTAACCTAACGTCGTCTGACTTAACGTACTGTAATGTACAACTTATGCAATTATCACGATCTCAATACATAAGTCCTCAAGGTTTCTCAGCTCGTTATCTGAACGATTACGTTCTATAATTCATTTAATCAATCATTTATCTAATAATATATATATATTTTTTTAAATTTGATGTCATTAAGCCTTATTGTAACCAAACGTCGTCTGACTTAACGTACTGCAATCTACAACTTAAGTAATTATCACGATCTCAATACATAAGTCCTTAAGGTTTTTCAGCTCGTTATCTGAACGATTACGTTCTATAATTCATTTAATCAATCATTTATCTAATAATTTATATTTTTTTTTTAAATTTGATGTCATTAAGCCTTATTGTAACCTAACGTCGTCTGACTTAACGTACTGCAATCTACAACTTAAGTAATTATCACGATCTCAATACATAAGTCCTTAAGGTTTTTCAGCTCGTTATCTGAACGATTACGTTCTATAATTCATTTAATCAATCATTTATCTAATAATTTATATATTTTTTTTAAATTTGATGTCATTAAGCCTTATTGTAACCTAACGTCGTCTGACTTAACGTACTGCAATCTACAACTTAAGTAATTATCACGATCTCAATACATAAGTCCTTAAGGTTTTTCAGCTCGTTATCTGAACGATTACGTTCTATAATTCATTTAATCAATCATTTATCTAATAATTTATATTTTTTTTAAATTTGATGTCATGAAGCCTTATTGTAACCTAACGTCGTCTGACTTAACGTACTGTAATGTACAACTTATGCAATTATCACGATCTCAATACATAAGTCCTCAAGGTTTCTCAGCTCGTTATCTGAACGATTACGTTCTATAATTCATTTAATCAATCATTTATCTAATAATTTATATTTTTTTTAAATTTGATGTCATGAAGCCTTATTGTAACCTAATGTCGTCTGACTTAACGTACTGTAATGTACAACTTATGCAATTATCACGATCTCAATACATAAGTCCTCAAGGTTTCTCAACTCGTTATCTGAACGATTACGTTCTATAATTCATTTAATCAATCATTTATCTAATAATTTATATATTTTTCTTTAATTTGATGTCATGAAGCCTTATTGTAACCAAACGTCGTCTGACTTAACGTACTGTAATGTACAACTTAAGCAATTATCACGATCTCAATACATAAGTCCTCAAGGTTTCTCAGCTCGTTATCTGAACGATTACGTTCTATAATTCATTTAATCAATCATTTATCTAATAATATATATATATTTTTTTAAATTTGATGTCATTAAGCCTTATTGTAACCAAACGTCGTCTGACTTAACGTACTGCAATCTACAACTTAAGTAATTATCACGATCTCAATACATAAGTCCTTAAGGTTTTTCAGCTCGTTATCTGAACGATTACGTTCTATAATTCATTTAATCAATCATTTATCTAATAATTTATATTTTTTTTTTTAAATTTGATGTCATTAAGCCTTATTGTAACCTAACGTCGTCTGACTTAACGTACTGCAATCTACAACTTAAGTAATTATCACGATCTCAATACATAAGTCCTTAAGGTTTTTCAGCTCGTTATCTGAACGATTACGTTCTATAATTCATTTAATCAATCATTTATCTAATAATTTATATATTTTTTTTTAAATTTGATGTCATTAAGCCTTATTGTAACCTAACGTCGTCTGACTTAACGTACTGCAATCTACAACTTAAGTAATTATCACGATCTCAATACATAAGTCCTTAAGGTTTTTCAGCTCGTTATCTGAACGATTACGTTCTATAATTCATTTAATCAATCATTTATCTAATAATTTATATTTTTTTTAAATTTGATGTCATGAAGCCTTATTGTAACCTAACGTCGTCTGACTTAACGTACTGTAATGTACAACTTATGCAATTATCACGATCTCAATACATAAGTCCTCAAGGTTTCTCAGCTCGTTATCTGAACGATTACGTTCTATAATTCATTTAATCAATCATTTATCTAATAATTTATATTTTTTTTAAATTTGATGTCATGAAGCCTTATTGTAACCTAATGTCGTCTGACTTAACGTACTGCAATCTACAACTTAAGTAATTATCACGATCTCAATACATAAGTCCTTAAGGTTTTTCAGCTCGTTATCTGAACGATTACGTTCTATAATTCATTTAATCAATCATTTATCTAATAATTTATATATTTTTTTTAAATTTGATGTCATTAAGCCTTATTGTAACCTAACGTCGTCTGACTTAACGTACTGCAATCTACAACTTAAGTAATTATCACGATCTCAATACATAAGTCCTTAAGGTTTTTCAGCTCGTTATCTGAACGATTACGTTCTATAATTCATTTAATCAATCATTTATCTAATAATTTATATTTTTTTTAAATTTGATGTCATGAAGCCTTATTGTAACCTAACGTCGTCTGACTTAACGTACTGTAATGTACAACTTATGCAATTATCACGATCTCAATACATAAGTCCTCAAGGTTTCTCAGCTCGTTATCTGAACGATTACGTTCTATAATTCATTTAATCAATCATTTATCTAATAATTTATATTTTTTTTAAATTTGATGTCATGAAGCCTTATTGTAACCTAATGTCGTCTGACTTAACGTACTGTAATGTACAACTTATGCAATTATCACGATCTCAATACATAAGTCCTCAAGGTTTCTCAACTCGTTATCTGAACGATTACGTTCTATAATTCATTTAATCAATCATTTATCTAATAATTTATATATTTTTCTTTAATTTGATGTCATGAAGCCTTATTGTAACCAAACGTCGTCTGACTTAACGTACTGTAATGTACAACTTAAGCAATTATCACGATCTCAATACATAAGTCCTCAAGGTTTCTCAGCTCGTTATCTGAACGATTACGTTCTATAATTCATTTAATCAATCATTTATCTAATAATATATATATATATTTTTAAATTTGATGTCATTAAGCCTTATTGTAACCAAACGTCGTCTGACTTAACGTACTGCAATCTACAACTTAAGTAATTATCACGATCTCAATACATAAGTCCTTAAGGTTTTTCAGCTCGTTATCTGAACGATTACGTTCTATAATTCATTTAATCAATCATTTATCTAATAATTTATATTTTTTTAAATTTGATGTCATTAAGCCTTATTGTAACCAAACGTCGTCTGACTTAACGTACTGTAATGTACAACTTAAGCAATTATCACGATCTCAATACATAAGTCCTCAAGGTTTCTCAGCTCGTTATCTGAACGATTACGTTCTATAATTCATTTAATCAATCATTTATCTAATAATTTATATATTTTTTTTTTAAATTTGATGTCATGAAGCCTTATTGTAACCAAACGTCGTCTGACTTAACGTACTATAATGTACAACTTAAGCAATTATCACGATCTCAATACATAAGTCCTCAAGGTTTCTCATCTCGTTATCTGAACGATTACGTTCTATAATTCATTTAATCAATCATTTATCTAATAATTTATATATTTTTTTTAAATTTGATGTCATTAAGCCTTATTGTAACCTAACGTCGTCTGACTTAACGTACTGCAATCTACAACTTAAGTAATTATCACGATCTCAATACATAAGTCCTTAAGGTTTTTCAGCTCGTTATCTGAACGATTACGTTCTATAATTCATTTAATCAATCATTTATCTAATAATTTATATTTTTTTTAAATTTGATGTCATGAAGCCTTATTGTAACCTAATGTCGTCTGACTTAACGTACTGTAATGTACAACTTATGCAATTATCACGATCTCAATACATAAGTCCTCAAGGTTTCTCAACTCGTTATCTGAACGATTACGTTCTATAATTCATTTAATCAATCATTTATCTAATAATTTATATATTTTTCTTTAATTTGATGTCATGAAGCCTTATTGTAACCAAACGTCGTCTGACTTAACGTACTGTAATGTACAACTTAAGCAATTATCACGATCTCAATACATAAGTCCTCAAGGTTTCTCAGCTCGTTATCTGAACGATTACGTTCTATAATTCATTTAATCAATCATTTATCTAATAATATATATATATTTTTTTAAATTTGATGTCATTAAGCCTTATTGTAACCTAACGTCGTCTGACTTAACGTACTGTAATGTACAACTTAAGTAATTATCACGATCTCAATACATAAGTCCTCAAGGTTTTTCAGCTCGTTATCTGAACGATTACGTTCTATAATTCATTTAATCAATCATTTATCTAATAATTTATATATTTTTTAAATTTGATGTCATGAAGCCTTATTGTAACCTAACGTCGTCTGACTTAACGTACTGTAATGTACAACTTAAGCAATTATCACGATCTCAATACATAAGTCCTCAAGGTTTCTCAGCTCGTTATCTGAACGATTACGTTCTATAATTCTTTTAATCAATCATTTATCCAATAATTTATATATTTTTCTTTAATTTGATGTCTTGAAGCCTTATTGTAACCTAACGTCGTCTGACTTAACGTACTGTAATGTACAACTTAAGTAATTATCACGATCTCAATACATAAGTCCCCAGGGTTTTTCAGCTCATTACCTGAACGATTACGTTCTATAATTCATTTAATCAATCATTTATCTAATAATTTATATATTTTTTTAAATTTGATGTCATGAAGCCTTATTGTAACGTAACGTCATCTGATTTAACGTACTGTAATATACAACTTAAGTAATTATCACGATCTCAATACATAAGTCCCCAGGGTTTCTCAGCTCGTTATCGGAACGATTACGTTCTATAATTCATTTAATCAATCATTTATATAATAATTTATATATTTTTCTTTAATTTGATGTCATGAAGCCTTATTGTAACCAAACGTCGTCTGACTTAACGTACTGTAATGTACAACTTAAGTAAGTATCACGATCTCAATACATAAGTCCTCAAGGTTTCTCAGGTCGTTATCTAAATGATTATGTTCTATAATTCATTTAATCAATCATTTATCTAATAATTTATATATTTTTTTTTGAAATTTGATGTCATGAAGCCTTATTGTAACCAAACGTCGTCTGACTTAACGTACTATAATGTACAACTTAAGCAATTATCACGATCTCAATACATAAGTCCTCAAGGTTTCTCATCTCGTTATCTGAACGATTACGTTCTATAATTCATTTAATCAATCATTTATCTAATAATTTATATATTTTTTTTAAATTTGATGTCATTAAGCCTTATTGTAACCTAACGTCGTCTGACTTAACGTACTGCAATCTACAACTTAAGTAATTATCACGATCTCAATACATAAGTCCTTAAGGTTTTTCAGCTCGTTATCTGAACGATTACGTTCTATAATTCATTTAATCAATCATTTATCTAATAATTTATATTTTTTTTAAATTTGATGTCATGAAGCCTTATTGTAACCTAACGTCGTCTGACTTAACGTACTGTAATGTACAACTTATGCAATTATCACGATCTCAATACATAAGTCCTCAAGGTTTCTCAGCTCGTTATCTGAACGATTACGTTCTATAATTCATTTAATCAATCATTTATCTAATAATTTATATTTTTTTTAAATTTGATGTCATGAAGCCTTATTGTAACCTAATGTCGTCTGACTTAACGTACTGTAATGTACAACTTATGCAATTATCACGATCTCAATACATAAGTCCTCAAGGTTTCTCAACTCGTTATCTGAACGATTACGTTCTATAATTCATTTAATCAATCATTTATCTAATAATTTATATATTTTTTAAATTTGATGTCATGAAGCCTTATTGTAACCTAACGTCGTCTGACTTAACGTACTGTAATGTACAACTTAAGCAATTATAACGATCTCAACACATAAGTCCTCAAGGTTTCTCAGCTCGTTATCTGAACGATTACGTTCTATAATTCATTTAATCAATTATTTATCTAATAATTTATATATTTTTCTTTAATTTGATGTCATGAAGCCTTATTGTAACCAAACGTCGTCTGACTTAACGTACTGTAATGTACAACTTAAGTAAGTATCACGATCTCAATACATAAGTCCTCAAGGTTTCTCAGCTCGTTATCTAAACGAGTATGTTCTATAATTCATTTAATCAATCATTTATCTAATAATTTATATATTTTTATTTAATTTGATGTCATGAAGCCTTATTGTAACCAAACGTCGTCTGACTTAACGTACTGTAATGTACAACTTAAGCAATTATCACGATCTCAATACATAAGTCCTCAAGGTTTCTCAGCTCGTTATCTGAACGATTACGTTCTATAATTCATTTAATCAATCATTTATCTAATAATTTATATATATATTTTTTAAATTTGATGTCATTAAGCCTTATTGTAACCTAACGTCGTCTGACTTAACGTACTGTAATGTACAACTTAAGTAATTATCACGATCTCAATACATAAGTCCTCAAGGTTTTTCAGCTCGTTACCTGAACGATTACGTTCTATAATTCATTTAATCAATCATTTATCTAATAATTTATATTTTTTTAAAATTTGATGTCATGAAGCCTTATTGTAACCTAACATCGTCTGACTTAACGTACTGTAATGTACAACTTAAGCAATTATCACGATCTCAATACATAAGTCCTCAAGGTTTCTCAGCTCGTTATCTGAACGATTACGTTCTATAATTCATTTAATCAATCATTTATCTAATAATTTATATATTTTTCTTTAATTTGATGTCTTGAAGCCTTATTGTAACCTAACGTCGTCTGACTTAATGTACTGTAATGTACAACTTAAGTAATTATCACGATCTCAATACATAAGTCCCCAGGGTTTCTCAGCTCGTTACCTGAACGATTACGTTCTATAATTCATTTAATCAATCATTTATCTAATAATTTATATATTTTTTTAAATTTGATGTCATGAAGCCTTATTGTAACGTAACGTCATCTGATTTAACGTACTGTAATGTACAACTTAAGTAATTATCACGATCTCAGTACATAAGTCCCCAGGGTTTCTCAGCTCGTTATCTGAACGATTACGTTCTATAATTCATTTAATCAATCATTTATATAATAATTTATATATTTTTCTTTAATTTGATGTCATGAAGTCTTATTGTAACCAAACGTCGTCTGACTTAACGTACTGTAATATACAACTTAAGTAAGTATCACGATCTCAATACATAAGTCCTCAAGGTTTCTCAGCTCGTTATCTAAACGATTATATTCTATAATTCATTTAATCAATCATTTATCTAATAATTTATATATATTTTTTTGAAATTTGATGTCATGAAGCCTTATTGTAACCAAACGTCGTCTGACTTAACGTACTGTAATGTACAACTTAAGCAATTATCACGATCTCAATACATAAGTCCTCAAGGTTTCTCAGCTCGTTATCTGAACGATTACGTTCTATAATTCATTTAATCAATTATTTATCTAATTATTTATATATTTTTCTTTAATTTGATGTCATGAAGCCTTATTATAACAAAACGTCGTCTGACTTAACGTACTGTAATGTACAACTTAAGTAAGTATCACGATCTCAATACATAAGTCCTCAAGGTTTCTCAGCTCGTTATCTAAACGATTATGTTCTATAATTCATTTAATCAATCATTTATCTAATAATTTATATATTTTTCTTTAATTTGATGTCATGAAGCCTTATTGTAACCAAACGTCGTCTGACTTAACGTACTGTAATGTACAACTTAAGCAATTATCACGATCTCAATACATAAGTCCTCAAGGTTTCTCAGCTCGTTATCTGAACGATTACGTTCTATAATTCATTTAATCAATCATTTATCTAATAATTTATATATATTTTTTTAAATTTGATGTCATTAAGCCTTATTGTAACCTAACGTCGTCTGACTTAACGTACTGTAATGTACAACTTAAGTAATTATCACGATCTCAATACATAAGTCCTCAAGGTTTTTCAGCTCGTTATCTGAACGATTACGTTCTATAATTCATTTAATCAATCATTTATCTAATAATTTATATTTTTTTAAATTTGATGTCATGAAGCCTTATTGTAACCTAACGTCGTCTGACTTAACGTACTATAATGTACAACTTAAGCAATTATCACGATCTCAATACATAAGTCCTCAAGGTTTCTCAGCTCGTTATCTGAACGATTACGTTCTATAATTCATTTAATCAATCATTTATCTAATAATTTATATATTTTTCTTTAATTTGATGTCTTGAAGCCTTATTGTAACCTAACGTCGTCTGACTTAACGTACTGTAATGTACAACTTAAGTAATTATCACGATCTCAATACATAAGTCCCCAGGGTTTCTCAGCTCGTTACCTGAACGATTACGTTCTATAATTCATTTAATCAATCATTTATCTAATAATTTATATATTTTTTTAAATTTGATGTCATGAAGCCTTATTGTAACGTAACGTCATCTGATTTAACGTACTGTAATATACAACTTAAGTAATTATCACGATCTCAATACATAAGTCCCCAGGGTTTCTCAGCTCGTTATCTGAACGATTACGTTCTATAATTCATTTAATCAATCATTTATATAATAATTTATATATTTTTCTTTAATTTGATGTCATGAAGCCTTATTGTAACCAAACGTCGTCTGACTTAACGTACTGTAATGTACAACTTAAGTAAGTATCACGATCTCAATACATAAGTCCTCAAGGTTTCTCAGGTCGTTATCTAAACGATTATGTTCTATAATTCATTTAATCAATCATTTATCTAATAATTTATATATTTTTTTTTGAAATTTGATGTCATGAAGCCTTATTGTAACCAAACGTCGTCTGACTTAACGTACTATAATGTACAACTTAAGCAATTATCACGATCTCAATACATAAGTCCTCAAGGTTTCTCATCTCGTTATCTGAACGATTACGTTCTATAATTCATTTAATCAATCATTTATCTAATAATTTATATATTTTTTTTAAATTTGATGTCATTAAGCCTTATTGTAACCTAACGTCGTCTGACTTAACGTACTGCAATCTACAACTTAAGTAATTATCACGATCTCAATACATAAGTCCTTAAGGTTTTTCAGCTCGTTATCTGAACGATTACGTTCTATAATTCATTTAATCAATCATTTATCTAATAATTTATATTTTTTTTAAATTTGATGTCATGAAGCCTTATTGTAACCTAACGTCGTCTGACTTAACGTACTGTAATGTACAACTTATGCAATTATCACGATCTCAATACATAAGTCCTCAAGGTTTCTCAGCTCGTTATCTGAACGATTACGTTCTATAATTCATTTAATCAATCATTTATCTAATAATTTATATTTTTTTTAAATTTGATGTCATGAAGCCTTATTGTAACCTAATGTCGTCTGACTTAACGTACTGTAATGTACAACTTATGCAATTATCACGATCTCAATACATAAGTCCTCAAGGTTTCTCAACTCGTTATCTGAACGATTACGTTCTATAATTCATTTAATCAATCATTTATCTAATAATTTATATATTTTTCTTTAATTTGATGTCATTAAGCCTTATTGTAACCTAACGTCGTCTGACTTAACGTACTGTAATGTACAACTTAAGTAATTATCACGATCTCAATACATAAGTCCTCAAGGTTTTTCAGCTCGTTATCTGAACGATTACGTTCTATAATTCATTTAATCAATCATTTATCTAATAATTTATATATTTTTTAAATTTGATGTCATGAAGCCTTATTGTAACCTAACGTCGTCTGACTTAACGTACTGTAATGTACAACTTAAGCAATTATCACGATCTCAATACATAAGTCCTCAAGGTTTCTCAGCTCGTTATCTGAACGATTACGTTCTATAATTCATTTAATCAATCATTTATCTAATAATTTATATATTTTTCTTTAATTTGATGTCTTGAAGCCTTATTGTAACCTAACGTCGTCTGACTTAACGTACTGTAATGTACAACTTAAGTAATTATCACGATCTCAATACATAAGTCCCCAGGGTTTCTCTGCTCATTACCTGAACGATTACGTTCTATAATTCATTTAATCAATCATTTATCTAATAATTTATATATTTTTTTAAATTTGATGTCATGAAGCCTTATTGTAACGTAACGTCATCTGATTTAACGTACTGTAATATACAACTTAAGTAAGTATCACGATCTCAATACATAAGTCCTCAAGGTTTCTCAGCTCGTTATCTAAACGATTATATTCTATAATTCATTTAATCAATCATTTATCTAATAATTTATATATTTTTTAAATTTGATGTCATGAAGCCTTATTGTAACCTAACGTCGTCTGACTTAACGTACTGTAATGTACAACTTAAGCAATTATCACGATCTCAACACATAAGTCCTCAAGGTTTCTCAGCTCGTTATCTGAACGATTACGTTCTATAATTCATTTAATCAATTATTTATCTAATTATTTATATATTTTTCTTTAATTTGATGTCATGAAGCCTTATTATAACAAAACGTCGTCTGACTTAACGTACTGTAATGTACAACTTAAGTAAGTATCACGATCTCAATACATAAGTCCTCAAGGTTTCTCAGCTCGTTATCTAAACGATTATGTTCTATAATTCATTTAATCAATCATTTATCTAATAATTTATATATTTTTCTTTAATTTGATGTCATGAAGCCTTATTGTAACCAAACGTCGTCTGACTTAACGTACTGTAATGTACAACTTAAGCAATTATCACGATCTCAATACATAAGTCCTCAAGGTTTCTCAGCTCGTTATCTGAACGATTACGTTCTATAATTCATTTAATCAATCATTTATCTAATAATTTATATATATTTTTTTAAATTTGATGTCATTAAGCCTTATTGTAACCTAACGTCGTCTGACTTAACGTACTGTAATGTACAACTTAAGTAATTATCACGATCTCAATACATAAGTCCTCAAGGTTTTTCAGCTCGTTATCTGAACGATTACGTTCTATAATTCATTTAATCAATCATTTATCTAATAATTTATATTTTTTTAAATTTGATGTCATGAAGCCTTATTGTAACCTAACGTCGTCTGACTTAACGTACTATAATGTACAACTTAAGCAATTATCACGATCTCAATACATAAGTCCTCAAGGTTTCTCAGCTCGTTATCTGAACGATTACGTTCTATAATTCATTTAATCAATCATTTATCTAATAATTTATATATTTTTCTTTAATTTGATGTCTTGAAGCCTTATTGTAACCTAACGTCGTCTGACTTAACGTACTGTAATGTACAACTTAAGTAATTATCACGATCTCAATACATAAGTCCCCAGGGTTTCTCAGCTCGTTACCTGAACGATTACGTTCTATAATTCATTTAATCAATCATTTATCTAATAATTTATATATTTTTTTAAATTTGATGTCATGAAGCCTTATTGTAACGTAACGTCATCTGATTTAACGTACTGTAATATACAACTTAAGTAATTATCACGATCTCAATACATAAGTCCCCAGGGTTTCTCAGCTCGTTATCTGAACGATTACGTTCTATAATTCATTTAATCAATCATTTATATAATAATTTATATATTTTTCTTTAATTTGATGTCATGAAGCCTTATTGTAACCAAACGTCGTCTGACTTAACGTACTGTAATGTACAACTTAAGTAAGTATCACGATCTCAATACATAAGTCCTCAAGGTTTCTCAGGTCGTTATCTAAACGATTATGTTCTATAATTCATTTAATCAATCATTTATCTAATAATTTATATATTTTTTTTTGAAATTTGATGTCATGAAGCCTTATTGTAACCAAACGTCGTCTGACTTAACGTACTATAATGTACAACTTAAGCAATTATCACGATCTCAATACATAAGTCCTCAAGGTTTCTCATCTCGTTATCTGAACGATTACGTTCTATAATTCATTTAATCAATCATTTATCTAATAATTTATATATTTTTTTTAAATTTGATGTCATTAAGCCTTATTGTAACCTAACGTCGTCTGACTTAACGTACTGCAATCTACAACTTAAGTAATTATCACGATCTCAATACATAAGTCCTTAAGGTTTTTCAGCTCGTTATCTGAACGATTACGTTCTATAATTCATTTAATCAATCATTTATCTAATAATTTATATTTTTTTTAAATTTGATGTCATGAAGCCTTATTGTAACCTAACGTCGTCTGACTTAACGTACTGTAATGTACAACTTATGCAATTATCACGATCTCAATACATAAGTCCTCAAGGTTTCTCAGCTCGTTATCTGAACGATTACGTTCTATAATTCATTTAATCAATCATTTATCTAATAATTTATATTTTTTTTAAATTTGATGTCATGAAGCCTTATTGTAACCTAATGTCGTCTGACTTAACGTACTGTAATGTACAACTTATGCAATTATCACGATCTCAATACATAAGTCCTCAAGGTTTCTCAACTCGTTATCTGAACGATTACGTTCTATAATTCATTTAATCAATCATTTATCTAATAATTTATATATTTTTCTTTAATTTGATGTCATTAAGCCTTATTGTAACCTAACGTCGTCTGACTTAACGTACTGTAATGTACAACTTAAGTAATTATCACGATCTCAATACATAAGTCCTCAAGGTTTTTCAGCTCGTTATCTGAACGATTACGTTCTATAATTCATTTAATCAATCATTTATCTAATAATTTATATATTTTTTAAATTTGATGTCATGAAGCCTTATTGTAACCTAACGTCGTCTGACTTAACGTACTGTAATGTACAACTTAAGCAATTATCACGATCTCAATACATAAGTCCTCAAGGTTTCTCAGCTCGTTATCTGAACGATTACGTTCTATAATTCATTTAATCAATCATTTATCCAATAATTTATATATTTTTCTTTAATTTGATGTCTTGAAGCCTTATTGTAACCTAACGTCGTCTGACTTAACGTACTGTAATGTACAACTTAAGTAATTATCACGATCTCAATACATAAGTCCCCAGGGTTTCTCAGCTCATTACCTGAACGATTACGTTCTATAATTCATTTAATCAATCATTTATCTAATAATTTATATATTTTTTTAAATTTGATGTCATGAAGCCTTATTGTAACGTAACGTCATCTGATTTAACGTACTGTAATATACAACTTAAGTAATTATCACGATCTCAATACATAAGTCCCCAGGGTTTCTCAGCTCGTTATCTGAACGATTACGTTCTATAATTCATTTAATCAATCATTTATATAATAATTTATATATTTTTCTTTAATTTGATGTCATGAAGCCTTATTGTAACCAAACGTCGTCTGACTTAACGTACTGTAATGTACAACTTAAGTAAGTATCACGATCTCAATACATAAGTCCTCAAGGTTTCTCAGGTCGTTATCTAAACGATTATGTTCTATAATTCATTTAATCAATCATTTATCTAATAATTTATATATTTTTTTTTGAAATTTGATGTCATGAAGCCTTATTGTAACCAAACGTCGTCTGACTTAACGTACTATAATGTACAACTTAAGCAATTATCACGATCTCAATACATAAGTCCTCAAGGTTTCTCATCTCGTTATCTGAACGATTACGTTCTATAATTCATTTAATCAATCATTTATCTAATAATTTATATATTTTTTTTAAATTTGATGTCATTAAGCCTTATTGTAACCTAACGTCGTCTGACTTAACGTACTGCAATCTACAACTTAAGTAATTATCACGATCTCAATACATAAGTCCTTAAGGTTTTTCAGCTCGTTATCTGAACGATTACGTTCTATAATTCATTTAATCAATCATTTATCTAATAATTTATATTTTTTTTAAATTTGATGTCATGAAGCCTTATTGTAACCTAACGTCGTCTGACTTAACGTACTGTAATGTACAACTTATGCAATTATCACGATCTCAATACATAAGTCCTCAAGGTTTCTCAGCTCGTTATCTGAACGATTACGTTCTATAATTCATTTAATCAATCATTTATCTAATAATTTATATATTTTTCTTTAATTTGATGTCATGAAGCCTTATTGTAACCAAACGTCGTCTGACTTAACGTACTGTAATGTACAACTTAAGTAATTATCACGATCTCAATACATAAGTCCCTAGGGTTTCTCAGCTCGTTACCTGAACGATTACGTTCTATAATTCATTTAATCAATCATTTATCTAATAATTTATATTTTTTTTTAAATTTGATGTCATGAAGCCTTATCGTAATGATTATAAAAAATTTGTAAATCATTAGGGTTTTATTAAATTATAAATAATTTGATTTCTTTGGCTTAGTATATAAATTAATTAGTGTGACTAATTGCTTCCATACCTAAATTTCGACTTCACAGTACGAATAAATATATACTGCTTGGATTTCAGAAATACATTAAATGCAACATGGATCGCATTTACATGTATAACTGGAAAAATAAAACACATAAGAAGGCTTCTTCTAATTGGCGAACGCTTATCATAATAAATTAGCAATGCATTTATTTTAATGCCACATTAATGACATTCATAAATGTCTTCATGTATTTAATGCTATGTTTAATTGACTTTAGCTGATTTTTCAAATCATGACATACATACCTGAGGTCTTCTCGTATAGAGTAAGATGGATTAAAATGGATGGAAAGTCATTTAAAAAATTTGACAAATTGGGGATTCGAAACACTGACCCAATGATTTAAGAGGATGTGTTTTACCAACAGATCTATGAACAATTACTATCATGTAACGCATCCTATAATATTTATAAAAAGATAAAAAAAACCTCATACATACAAGTAGAAATAAATTACATTGATTCAATTACATTTAATGTTCCATATTTTTTTACTACTAATATTATTATTTCACAGTATCTAATATTATAAAAGTTTGTGTACATCTTTGACAATATGGTTGTCCAAATTATAAAAGTTGCATCATCTTTGATAATATTATTATTTCACATTATCTTATATTTCACGATCGTAACGTACTGATTAAGTTGCATTCAAGCGTGAGAAAAAAATTCATACGTACAATAAGAAATATATTAGGTTGAATCAATAACAATTATGGTAAAATGTTTTTTTTATTTCTATTATTATTATGGGTATTATTATTTCATAGTCTATCTTATATTAATAAATTTTGCATAAATCTTTGACGATATGGATTATTATTTCATATCGTAATGTGACTAATTAATTAACAATGATAATAGTGTTCTGAATATACATTATTACATTCTAAGTTTAGTTATTTAAGCGGTTATAGTATACATTCGTAAATCGTTTCTAATAAATCATGATATATATATCAAAAATAACAATTGGAATTTAGTCACCGTGAATAACCTTATCGTATAATAATATTGTTTATCGTTTTAAGGTCGTGAAACCTTATTATAAGCTTACACCACTAGACGTAATGTAACGTACCGTAAAGTATTAATTAAGTGATAATCACGATTTCACTACATAAGTCCCTAGTGTTTCTCAGCTCGTTATCCGAACCACTGTGTTCTGTAATTATTTAGTCAATCGTTTTGTCGTATAATAGTATTGTTTATCGTTTTAAGGTCGTGAAACCTTATATACCGTAAGCTAACGTCGTCGAACGTAAAATATCGTAATGTGACTAATTAATTAACAATGATAATAGTGTTCTGAATATACATGATTACGTTTCAAATTTATTTATTTAAGCGGTTATATTATACATCTATTAATTGTTTTTTTGTATCATGATCTATAATTTTTTTTAACTGGAATTTAATCACCATGAATGACTATATATTCAAATATATAGTCCCCCTCCTCATATTCAATAAAAAAAATGAAATATATAGTCCCCCTCCTCATATTAAATAATATTGTTTATCACTTTCAAAAAAAAAAAAATTTGTTTATCGTTTTGGATAAACTAAATTTAGTAGTAGTGTTGTATTTAGGGTTTCTTAGCTTGATTTTTTATTCAATTAGTGTTATTATTAATTAATTGATCCCTTACCTCAAAATTCGAATGCATACAATAATCAATATTTTTTTTAAGTTCATATAATTATTAATTTTAATTTAATAGTACAAAGATTAATTATTAAAAAAAAGAATGATAAATATTGTATAAATTATTTAAATTTTAGTAGAACATTATAAAATTAAAAAAATGACTTTTTAAGAGAATAAGAAATATAATTTTCTTTCTATAATTAATGTATACAAGTATAGGAATTTCAGTATATACTAAATAAATTTCATTAAAAATGTTTTTGATTAAATTATTAATTTTATTTCGTATTGGATCTTATTTAAAAAAAGATGCAGACTTATGGGAATTAAAAGATTATTTGCCAAGTAGGGGAATCGAACACATGACCATACAATTCAATAGAAGATGTTTTACCAACAGGACAAGAGGCTATTACTGCTAAGATTCACACCGAATTCTTTAATATTATTGTGTCGGTACATATTTAACTACAAAATGGGAACAATGGAATCAAATTGGGGACGATGTTCAACATGACATATAAAATTGGTGGAATAATTGATGATTATGATGACCAGTTCAGTCATCTCCCATTCTCCATTATACTAATATTTTAACTAAAAGATAATATGATTA
This sequence comes from Euphorbia lathyris, assembly GCF_963576675.1. Lineage (NCBI taxonomy): Eukaryota > Viridiplantae > Streptophyta > Magnoliopsida > Malpighiales > Euphorbiaceae > Euphorbia > Euphorbia lathyris. Next base: position 2,771,293 of record NC_088917.1, on the reverse strand, counting down.
CACGGTATCCATCATTAGTGCTCTACATTTAATAATTCAGATAGATGCATCGTATGAAGACAAAAAAGATTTATAAGACGTCTTCCAGTAGTCTTTCATTTCAACTTTCTAACTTATCATGCATTTATTATACTGCCACATTAATAGCATAAAATCGACCTTGCAGTTATTATTTTATGAAGGAAATCTGGAAAGAATTTTTAGTAGTAGTATAAATAGGTTTGAATCAATGAAAAAAAAATATTTTTAGTAGTATAATGTTATGTCCTACTGAAGAAAATGCATTTAAAATAATTTTTAAAACCAATAAAAAAAAACCATTGCCAGGTTTCGAACACAAGACCATTTGATTTTTCATGATAGTTGCTAACCGGTTGATCTACGAACAATTACTGATGCAGTTGATAATTTATATATTTTATCGTGTTTATAGAATAACCTGTAAAAAATTTAGAATATTACGAAAAAAAAGAGCGGCGTTGGAGTTGAACACAAGACCCTTTGAATTTTACGATAGTTTCTAACCGGTTGATCTACAAACAATTACTGATGCAGTTGATAATTTATATATTTTATCGTGTTTATAGAATAAACTGCAAAAAAATTAGAATATTACGAAAAAGAGAGTGGCGTTGGAGTCGAACGCAGGATGGCTCATTTAGAGCAATGTTCTGACCATTACTGTACACCATTTTTTTATACGCTATTCGAATTAAACAATAACACGTGTTCACAAAGTCAGATTGAAATGTTCATCTTCCCAAAATCGAACGCCATTCTTTCCGATTGAGTTTTCTGGAGAAATTTCCCACGAACTGATACCTAACTTTTACCGGCAACTCACATTTCCTTTCCACTATACGGCTTTTTTTCATCCTTACCTTTAGAAAGCTACCATGGTTAAAACAAGACAAAGTACAACTGATTCGGGCAGGAAGGGGAAGCAGGCATTGCATCCTAAAAGGAAGAGCAAAGCTATAAAAAGGCCTAGAACTTGCAATGCCAGAACCTCTAGTGCCCGGGAGAGAGTAGCAAAGCTGGATAGTATGCCTGTGCTGAAAGGTATGCCCGTTGATATAGAGTCCTTGAAAAATATTGATTTTGATGTTTCTGCTTGCATAGAGGATTTAAAATTGGGGAAATTGTTGACTCTTAAAGTCAACACATACGATGAATTAGTTAAAGAATTCTATAGAAACCTTCGTAGGAATAATAAGGGCACAGAGATATCTTCTAGAGTGAAAAATGTTCAAATCAAAATAGACACTGCTTTGTTGAATGAACTTTTTGATATGCCTTCTGTTGAGGATGGGTTTTGCGTTAAAAACCCAGCTGATAGAAAAATAGAATGGGAGGGGTATAATGATACCCATTTCATAAACGAAGTCCTACACGAGTCTGGTTTACCCCTCGCCATGACAAACATGATGGCTCATGCCCGATTTTTACATCAAGTGGTTATAAAGACACTGCTACCTAAGTATGGTAGCAGGGAAAAATGCTCTTTAGCCGAAAGGATTATTTTGTGGCATCTGTTAAAGGGTAAACAGATGAATTTTGCTCAACAAATTATCTATCACATCCTCAACAGGTTCAGAGCGGTTAAGAAAGACCGTCAAAGGAAGATTCATCTACCTTATGGTAATCTTTTGACTGTAGTCTTTGAACATTACAATGTTCCTGTGTCTCGGACGGATAACCGGTCTGTAAATACGAATGTCATGGATGCTCTATACTTGTTAAGTATGGCAACTATGACGAGTAATAGAGGCTGGATCCTTTCCAAATTTGTGAGAGATGAAGATGAAATTGTTTTTGATAAAAAAACATATTTAAGGAATTTGGAGAATGACGGAGAGGATGTTGATATTGAGCCGGAAGGTGATGGGCCTGTTGATGATGACATAGACAGTCTAGATGTTGGGATGGATCGTTTTGATTTTGAAGATGAAGATGTGGGGATGGGTGGTGTGGAGATGGGGGGTTCAGAGGTTGAGGTAGAGGATGATGAGCCAATATCCGAAGAGTCTGAAGACGAAGATGAAGATGAGTATAAGATTGTATACCGGAAGGTGGATCAACCAGAAACAGAGAAAACATTGGAGGAACAAGTTGATGATGGCAGCAATGTTAGGGAGTTGGTAGTTTACGTTGGAGATGAACTACCGACACGCTCTTGTCCAATGAAGAAGCTTCTGATTTTAGACTTGAATGGTGTACTTATATGCTCGAGAACCGGTCTCTGTCGCCCACATATCACTCCATTCATGAAATTCTGTTTTGATCATTTTACGGTTGCAATTTGGTCATCAAAGATGAGGTATTTTAGGTTCATTGAATTCTTCACCTATGATTCTGTTTTTACATTCTTCTAAAGTTCATTGATTTTTTTTTATAATTTTAGTGTCTTCTTATTTGTTTTCCAGGAAAAACATTGAGAAGATTCTTCCGAAAATTAGAAGATCATTGCCTGATGAAGTTCAAATGTTGTTTGTTTGGGTTAGACAATTGTTTCCAGCTTTTAGGATTCTTTTCCGTTCCATAATCAATTATTTAAATATTCAGTTTTCTTATATTAATGTTTACTACACTGTTTGATTGTCAGGGTCAAGAGAATTGTGTTCTAATAAGAGTCAGATTAGGCTCCAATGAACAAAAATTTGTAATGTTTAAAAATTTGGAGAAAGTTTGGAATGCCTATCCACAGTTCAATGCTTCAAATACTGTGTTAATAGATGATACACCTTACAAGTCATTAATGAATTCTGTAAGTGTATTGTCTTTATTGTAATTACCCTGTATTATGATGCATTATAATTTCATTTTGTTGGATTATGTAGGCAAACAATTTCATCTTCCCCACAACGTTTGATTCAAGCAACAGATGGGACAATTATCTAGGTAAAGCTTTGTGTCAATATATATGTAAATTGATTACCAAAATGTTCATCTAACTATAATAATGCAATTTGCAGACCCAAATGGAGGTTTTGTAAACTATTTGGAAAGACTATCAAGTGCACATGACGTTGCGGAATTCATCGAGATGGAGCGATTCGGTCAAGATCCCATTAGACAGGATGATTGGCGAATGGCTAAATTGCAGCCAGCTATAGATTATGCAATGAGATGTGGAAGATGATTGTATAACCAAGTCTTTTGGTGTACTGTTTGTAAATTTTTTAAGTACATTTTGTGTAAAGAAGTACTTTGACAAACTGTAAATAGATATTTTGAGAAACTGTATGAAAACAATTGTTTTCGCAATCAATCTGTGTTGAAAATTTATGTTTGTTTAATTATCATTTGGTTGTTTCAATTTCGACAATCTATGTTAAACCCAAATATATAACAGTTTGTATGTATTAATAACACATAAGAAGACATCTTCTTTAATATAGTGTTTTATTTGAGATTAAATCATATGTAGTAAATAACACATAAGAAGACATCTTCTTTAAGATGATGTTTTAATTGGATAACATATTCTATAAGCTTGAAGGTAATACCAAATTAGAATACATCATGTTTGTGTTTTATATTATTTACTTATCACAAATATTTACTCATATCAAATTGACACAGACAATTGGAATTTTATTTATGCTTCGTATTTGATTGATAATAAGACAACCTCTTATGTATATTCCAACTTTAAGATTTCATCAAAATCTAACACTTCAACCATAAAATAACCATAATGTTTCTTTAATATGATATCGATTATATTTTTAACATTGCATTTTCAATCTATTTATTTATCAATGAGTATTAAAATAGAGTGGAAAACGATTAATCTAATACGAAGATTAATTCTGGTCGAATAAAGTCTGCCTGAGATTAATTCCGATCACTTTGAGACTGCCTGAGGTTAATTCCGATCACTTTCAGACTGCCTGAGATTGATTCCGGTCGAAAATAGTGTGTCTGAGGTTCATTTAGCGTTGTCAATGGCTGCCATGGTTGAGAAACCTTATTCCTTCTTTCCATAATTCAACGATATGCATTAATTTGGAAAGAGAAAGAGAAGGTGATATTAATTGATGAGAGAGAATCGTTTTTTTAAATGCACAAGGTTTTAAATTACAACCTACATGTCAGCAGGTTAAACCTTTTTTTATATTAAATGCCAACTTAAATTATGGACCATTAGATCTTGATCCAATGGATATTAATCGCTCACCACCCATGGTGATAATTTAGTGCTCACCATTGAAAACAACCCCATATATATATATATATATATATATATATATGCACACTTCCATTTTTACTTTAACCATAATTTAAGAACTCAATTCACCAAAACTTCAAATCAACCATATAAGTTGTAAAACATAAAATTTCAATTTGATAATTAAATTTATGGAATCCCTTATATATATATATTAACTTTAGTAAAAAAAAATTGAAGGAGAACAAAAGAATCTAAAAATTATTTGTAATCTGCATAGGTACGAAACTAATATAGAGAACTTGAAAAAAATCCCTACCGTTTAGAACTTAGACTATGTATAAATTTTATAACCATCTGATAGTGAAAACCGTACAAAAGTGAAAAACAGTGGAGCTAGACGCTGAAAAACATATGAAGGAGTCCAATTCTAGAAATGGTGGAAATAAAAGCCAATAAATGACATTTTATTATTTTCTTCATATGTAAAATATTAATTTTGATCACTTATTTATAGTTGGTGAATGGTTGTAATTGAAGGGTCGTGTCCGCTGGTGAAGGGTCGCTTTTATCCAAACGAACAGACGCATTTTTTTGGATTTTTGACATGTGAAAGCTGTGCAGAATTCTTCGCTGTCTCAATTGAGATTTTGAGAATCTCAGTCGCGACACGGGGCATTGGAGAAGGCTGACAAAAGTCGAGACACGAGGCATTGGATAAGGGTGGTCTCGTCCGTGACTTTATATGAATTAATTTGCTTTTGTGTTCGTTTAAGAGGTACCGACCATGCCATGGGTGGACGCAATCGTTACTTAAAACTTTAAACACGTTTAATTTTGCTTTAATTTCTAACGTTCCTTTCATACCTCGACCGTGATAAGGGTGGTCGCAATCGTGGCCAAAAGTACCATTTGTTTACTTTTTCTTTCCTTTCATACCTCGATTGTGATAAGGTTGGTCTCAATCGTGGCCAAAAGTTAAGAACATGATTACTTGATTTAATTAACATGTAAATAAAATTGGGAAAGAAAAATAGCACATTCATCCTATATTGACTTAAAATTCAACATGTATTATGGCTAAAGTTTCCTTAAAAACTTCAATTTGTTTTTAATGTAAGACGAAAAAAATCATACCGAGCTAAAAAGCTAAAGTTGTTAGTTCGATTTATGCCGATAAACCTAATTGAAAATTGAAAATAAGATTTATATCTATCATGTACTCATGATATAAAATAGAGATTTGAAACTAAAGATATTTTACTTATATATATTTACTCGAGACGTTTTGTTTTGATAAAATCGTTTCGGAGATTTGTAAGCATATTTCAAAAAGATATTGCCCGTATAGAAATATTATTTCTAACGATAATGATAACCTTAAAATATGTTAAACATTATTTTGAAAATTGAATTGTTTGAAACATATGAAATATAGTCTTAACAAAAATTTATGTTTATGAAAAATGTCATTGTTTTTGAAAAATGTTGCACTTAATATAAAAATGTTGCATTTCTATTTTGAAAATGTTGCATTATATACATTCCTTAAACATTAATAACAACATGCATTTATACTTAAATAAATAGCATTCATTCTCATTCGTTGCATTCATTCGTACTTAAAATTAAAACGAATATGAAATATCTCCTCCCACACTTAATTTGGACCATGTCCTCATTGGTGCAAAAATTGATAAAACACGAAAAATAGTACGAAATTAAATCATACGAATGTAAATTAAAAATATTGTACGAGAACATTCAAACATAATAATAACTATAAGTGTACCAAACATAATTAGAACAATTGTACCAAACTGAACACAACATAATAAAAATAACGAAAATGAGTTAAAGATGGAAAGGATAAAACCTATCAAGGTGAACTCGGTGGTGAAGGCGTAGTCTCAACTCCTTGGCGTCGGAAGAAAGATAGCAACCGATGACGAGTAGATTTGTGCTCACGTCTCAAAGTAGTGATATTGGCATCCACCATGTTTATCCTCGAACTCATTTCAGTATTGTTGGCAACGACGTCATCTAACCGCAAATGCATTTGACGGTTATTCTCGTTCATTTGTGTCAAAACACGTTGCCATCCAACTTGTTCTTCAATATTTGGTTCCTCATTTGCTTGCTCTTAGGCATTTGCATCAACATTCTCCTCCTCCTCTTCTTCATAAAATTCCTCATCATGTTCCTCATCATCTTCTTGGGCACCTAATCCTTGAGAACTTGTAGTTTCACCACCCAAAGTAGCAAAAATACGTCTTATACAATCCTTGTATGATATAAATGCGGGTGGTCCCAATTTTTTTCAACAAATTGGCTCTTTGAAGTGCCGTGATATCCAAGGAAGGCAAACCAACATGAGGCAAATTTTGATAAACCGCTAATTCACCCCGAGCACCCAAAACAATGCCGGTAATTAAATTACCCATTGGCACTTGTTTATTACGTGAAGCGGAAGCTCAGACCAAATTAGTAAATATCATTCCAATACTATCAATGGTCAAATTCTTAAAAAGATAATCTAACACAAACAAGTCACGGATTTGCACCTTTGAACTTTCAACCCGACCAAATAAAGGAAAGGATAAAAATTTGTGAAAGAAAAAGATACAATTATCCTTAATTAACTTACTAGACGTGTTCTTCGGATGAAAAACATCTAAGCCGGTTAAAGAGTGCCAAACCGTGTGTGCATCAAACGTCTTTGGTTTAGAATAAAAATTTTGAGTAGGAAAACCAAACCAACGGCCCATCGCTGCATACCCGACCTCAAAACGAACACCATTATTGCGAAAAGAAATAACACCATGCTTCGTATTATAATTTAGAGTGACTAAAAACTCCACAATATTCGATTCACTACTAGGAAAACGCATGCTAGCAAATTTTGTCCAACCAAGAACGGTTAAAAATTCATCAATACGTTCGGTAAAAGAAAATTCGTTTACCGTTTCAGTATCTATAAGAGGCATGTCGATGAACTCTATCTTGTGATGAGAAAAGTGGCGAAATTTTCGACCCTCCGCCTCCGTTTCAATATTGAATGGTGCTCTATATTGAACTCGTAATCTATTGGCTTCAGTTGCTTTGGTTTTGTTAGCAACTCTCTTGTGTCTAGGCATGTTTGTGTGATTTTGGTGAAAGAGATGAATGGTAGAGTAAAGATAATGGTTGTGGTTTAGGGAAGAAGAAGATGAATAGGGTAAAGATATATTGGGAATGTGAGTGAATCTTGGTTTTGGGAAGAGTAAAAGATGATTGATTGGTGTAAATAGAGGTGATGTATATAGGTGTAAGTTATAGGTATTAAATAGGATAGATTAATAGGTATGTAATTTGAGTAGGAATAGGAATTAACTCAAAAATCAGTCCCATTCCTGTCATACAGGTTGCGTGTCGCGACTGAGATTTTCAAAATCTCAGCCACGACAGCAACCCTGACAGGGGACTAATTGCTCCTGAAAATTTGGTTCTTTTGCTGGTGCAACTGAGATTTCAGAATCTCAACCGAGATTCCAGAACTGCTGGCTAAAATTGGATATTTTTGACAATATCAACATGATGAATTCAACTCCTTTTGTAATTAAGTAACATTAATGCTAAGTTTTAATTCCTGAAACTAAAAAAACAAAACTGAAACATTAAATTGAAGGAAAACCTAAGGTTTTGCCTTAATTAAAAGATACATTAATGATGAAAAGAAAATGGAAATTATTATTCATAATGAAGATAATTACAATGAATACCTCATTAGATATATACATAAAAACAAAACATCTATGTACACAAACATCAAACATATGTACACTATGTACAAACAAATAATATAAATTTAAACAATATCCCTATGAATTGGAATACGGCGTGCATTGGCCCTGTTAATCTTCGCTTGTATGGAGATTTGTCTTTCTCCAAGAGAAAGAAATTTTGGACCAGAACGAAAAACCCTTTTTACAAGTCCCTCACTTTCCAAAAACTCATAATTAAGAATAGGAAATGGTTCCTTATCAGTCCAAGGAACAAAAACTGGTCCCTCGGTACCCAGAATTATTCCACATATGATATTCCCAAACCCTATTTCTGGTTCTTCGAACGTGAAGCGACAACTAATTCCTCCATTAAAATCTTTGAGGAATTAACTATGTTGCCTTGGAAAATATCTCCTAACACATACAAATCTGTATCTTGGACGACACTGCTTCTGACTTGACCAAGCAAACTATGACAGAGAAATTTGTGAAGATACATCATGGAGTTAGAATTTATTGATTTGTTGTAGGCAAGACTTGGATTGAATCTCCAAAATCCCGTCAACATTCTCCATATATCTGTAGAAGTCATATCTCTGCCAGGATGGTGTGGAGTAGTGTCCCGTGGTGGAAAACCAAACCAAGCATGAAGTTCAGGATATCCAAAAGTGAATATCTTACCCTCACAACGAAAACTGAGACGAACATGCCTCTTGTTGACGAAACGAACAGTAGACAGAAACTCTACTATCCAATTTCCAATAATAGGAAACATCATTGATGCAAACTTGATCCATCCTAAGTTTGTCAGATAGCGATTCATATCATCACTGATCCTGAGTTCTTCATTCAGGAACTCGTCCATATACAGCATTCCACAAAACTGTGCATATCTAAACTTCAAATATCGTCTTCCCTCATCTTCATTGTAGATGGGAAACCATGCTCCATAGCGTTTTGAAATGTCAACACGCTTGCTACGAGCAGAAGTATTTTTCTTAGAATTTTTCAGAGAGGTAGTCATGTTTGTGAATAAAATTGTGTCTGTAACTTTTAGAAATGAAGAAAGAAATTCAGAATTCTGAAAGAGATGAAGCGAAATAAAAGAATTCTGAATCTACAGGAATATATAGGCTACTTAAGTGAAAAATTGTGTCTGTTGAAAATTAAAAGTTATGTCTGTTGAAAATGAAAAGTTGTGTCTAATTGATACCTTTTGGACAAAACTGACTGAAAATCTCAACTGAGATTTCTGGAATCTCTACTGAGAATTCCCTAATTCTAAAATATGGAGAATCTCAACTGAGATTTCTAGAATCTCCACAGAGATTTCTAAATATATAATTTTTCTCAAAAACACTTAATACTTTATGAAATATTTCAAAACATGACTAGATTAGAATTTTATTTTACAAAAACTTATTTGTACACAAATAAATAAATTAAACTAAAAATGAAAATAAAAATATATTAATTTAAAAAGAAATAAAAATAAAAACTATGAACAAAAGATAAGAAAATCTAAAAATTAAAAATATGAAGACTAAATAAATAAATTTTCATAGAATTCGTCCACGAATTCAATTGCTTGAATTGGAGCTCCTTCGCAATAAATTTTGCATCGATTACCGTTAACCTTAAATCGATCTCCTTTGGAATTTTCTAACTCTAAAGCTCCATAATCAAATGTTTTAAAAACCACATACGACCCATTCCATCTTGACTTGAGCTTACCTGGAAATAATAGAACTGTATCCCCAACTTTGAAAATATATATATATATATATATATATATATATATATTTTGCTTTTTTAGCGTTTTCTCAAATTAAGGATCTAGTGATTTTGGTTGAATGCCTGAATTTCTAGTTCTGTGCACGAACAAAAACTACGCACATGAACCAAAACTTTCAAAACTATACTAAAAGTAGACAATTCCTTCCTGATGGATAAGATAATTTCATTGACTGTATTCCCCATTCCTACTTTCTGATATATCTATCTGAGAAGAGTTGATCAGCTGTTTCTTAGAGAGATAAATGTAGGTGTTTTAAGGAAATGATATGAATAAAGAAAAAGAAATTATTTAGTTTTAATGTAGGGTTTGAATAAATTTTTTTTACAAAGAGATATAATGTTTTGGTGAAGGGTTAAGTTTATAGAAAATTGTTAAAGGTGTTTGAGAAGAGGTAAATTTTTCTAGAAAAACCATCTGTGACGTCTGACAAGCTTTTTCAAAAATTTCCTTTCCCTTCTGATGTATCTGCTAGCCGAATTTCTTTTCTGTAGACTTCTTCTGTGAATTTCATTGATAATCAAATCTCCAGTTTATCTTCTTTGAGAAACTTGTATTTTTTTCTGTTAATCTGCAAACATCTAAATGCAAACGTTAAATAACAACAAGGATTTAGTCCTAGTGACCATCCTCAAATAAATAAATAAAAACTATAAAATAAATAAATACATATACTATAAACCAAGGTTCGGAATAAAACACGAAAAATATAAATTTTTGTTAAAAATTTGGCGTTCCCCGGCAACGGCGCCAAAAACTTGTTAAGCGATTTCCGCAAGTGCACGGTATACGCTTGTAGTAATAAAAGATATCGAACCCACATGGAACGCTTTTTAACTAAAACTTATTTTAATTCAGTTTTATTCTCGACTTTAGGTTTAACTTAAGAAAATCATTTAATTAATTGTATTGGTTTGTATTGGTTAGGATTAGATGAGAATTATATGTTGAACTATAGAGACTAATTTTGTCTTGAGATTTGATTACAAGACAGAAACTTTCGTGTTTAGAATAAAAAGTGTATAAAACTTATTCGCATTAAGCAAAGAAAGCAACTATAACTTTGGTAAGATTATGAACATGTAATAATTCAAGAATTTATGCAATTAAATGGCTTTGAACCGTAGAAATCTCTCTGGATCGGAGCAGATTTCTACCTTAATCAAATTGGTATTTTATATCCGATAAGCCGCGCTAACGATCATATCATCCATAAAAACTAATTCTTTCAAGTGTTCAATAAAGTTTCCTTATAAATATAATTGTGTAAAACGTTTTAATGAAAACACCAGTTTATTACTTTGAAAATCATTTTGTCAGAATAACATCAAAATAACAACAGAAAGAATATATTGAATAAGATAAATGTATTATTAATGAATTGTGAATCTTCACAAGTTAATAGAGTGGAAGAAACATGGATAGCATTTTGACGAAAACTTTGAGATCCGAGTTGTCAATCTTTCCCTCAAACTCCGTAGGTTTGTCAGACCCTTTTGCGCTTCAGCCGTTAGTTCTTCTCGCTGAATCTTCGGAATAGAGACCGCTAGGTCCACTACCAGAATGAGAACTTGCCTTTGGACAATCTTTAAAACTAAACTAATCACTACTGTGTTTATAACTAATCTAAGAACAACTTGTGTACAGCAAGTTTGCTTTTACAGAATTGAAAACTAATCTGACTCTTTTCTGAGTCAGAGTTTCTTCAACATAATATCTACTCTCTTTCCATAACAAACAACCCCCTTGAATTTTGAAATGAATCACTTATTTATAGTTGGTGAATGGTTGTAATTGAAGGGTCGTGTCCGCTAGTGAAGGGTCGCTTTTATCCAAACGAACAGACGCGTTTTTTGGATTTTTTACATGTGAAAGCTGTGCAGAATTCTTCGCTGTCTCAACTAAGATTTTGAGAATCTCAGTCGCGACACGGGGCATTGGAGAAGGCTTACAAAAGTCGAATTTCGATGACTGAGATTAGCGTGTCGTGACTGAGATTTTTAGAATCTCAGTCGCGACAGGGATGTTTTCCCCCGTCTCTCGACTGCTTCTCGTCTCTTTGAATCGGTCTTCTGATTAACACGTATTTTTGGCACGTAACTTAGGTTTTTCCCTCGTTTTTGCTCCGTTTTAGCTCCTATTTGGATTTAACCAAATAATTAAGTGCCTTGCATCAGAGAAGTATATAAAGACGTAAAAGTACTCTAAATGAATATAATTAACACGATTTCAATGTAAATTTAACGTATGTATATATGATATTTTAGGTATATTTTGGGCTTAACAAGGGGGCATGGGCTAAATATACACCTATGTGCATACACTTTTTGTTTGTTAAGATTAGATATATAATAAGTAACACATTAAAATATATAACAAACCGTCGTTAATCACGAATTAATAGGATTACACAACCAATAATAATTTATTAGAATCAAAGACAGTTTGGCCGAGTGGTCTAAGGCGCCAGATTTAGGCTCTGGTTCGAAAGGGCGTGGGTTCAAATCCCACAGCTGTCATCATTATAATTAATCATTTTTCAGTTTTTTTGGTAACTAAAGCGAGTAATATTTCCGTTTCTTTTTTGAGGAAAGAATAATTTATTAAACACCAATAAAGGAAAAACTTTGATTTCTTTTTTACTTAGATACGTTACAAGACAACTGACAAAAAAATTGATTGGTATTCTAAATTTACAAACTATCTTATTTTGTAACTTGCTTAAAGTGACATGATTAATTACTTAAATATACATGATAGCATATGATTAATTTTAGACAAATTAAAATTTATATCCCTCTAAGAAATTCAACGGGGCAATAGATCCTACAAGAGGAATTTTTTTATTTCTTTTCTACTTAGATCACTACAAGAAAATATATGTTTGCTGGCGGAAATTTCTGTCAGCAAACATCAAAATTCTGTCAGTAAATTGACTTAATAGTGTATGCAAAAAGTTTTGATTGGGAAAGAATCCACTTAAAGGGTGTCTGAAGATCCTCAAACCGAACTATTTAAAAAAATGAAAATTCAATACCTTTTATTCAAAACAAAATAAAGTTCAATGACGTTTGGGAGCATGTCTAGTATCCGCCCAAAGCCTCCTATCTAAAGGGGCCTCTAATCCAAAACTTATTTTAATTATAATATAATAATTATTGAGATATCAATAGTTAAACAAATATTCATATAAATAATTATTATTCATAACTTGAATTTAATAGTAATTATATATCGACAAACACACTGCCTTTTTTTATCAATTACTGTCTCTCAACAACAAAACAATACGGGGCCTCCTAAATTTATTTCATAAATTCTCTCTTAACAATAAGGATAAAATACAAAAATCTTTGTGGTTTGTCTGATTGCAAACGTAGTCTCATGGTTTAAAAACTTGCAAACAATGACCCATGGTTTGTGAAGTTTGTAGTTACGGATTAGTAAGTCAATTTTTCGGTCAAAAAATACTTGTAGTTTAGTTAATTTTCAAATTCAATATGAGATAATTTGCAGAATCATACTTGTCTAAATCGCTCACTTTTCGGGTAAATTATGACAATATTTTTTTGACGAATGTTTGAGTTTGCAAACTGTACAAACCATAGCTCCATGTTTGTAAGTTTTAAAGCCATGAGACTGTATGTGAAAAGGTCAAACCACAAGGTTTTTTTTGTACATTACCCTAACAATAATATAGTTTCTAACTCCTTCATTCTCTAGTTAATTGGTTCTTCTTTATTCAGTCAAGAATTAATTAAATTTTATACTTGTCAAATTTAAATTTGTAAAACATACATCAGGAGCTCCTGAATTTAGCAAAAAAAAAAAAAACTTGGTTCGTTGAATTTACAAAATATCTCGTTTGCCTCTTGAACTTGCTTTAAATTGATATTTTCAACTTGATTAACCCTATAACTCCATGTGGCATAGCAAAGAGGAATTAGATAAATTAAAATGTATATTTTCAACAAGTTTAGAGAGCAATAGATCAATGTAATTAAGTCCAAGGACTAACGATACACTTTGTAAGTTTAGAAGACAAATCCATTTTTTAGGTCAGGTTCAGTGAGACAAACGCATTAAGCCGATAAAAAAAATGAAAGATAAACATAGAGCCGCTAAAATAATTGACCCACCCTGTCACATATTTCTTCAAACAAAATATATTGGAGATATGTAGGAAGCTCCTCCTATATCCTAAATAACAATTCTCAAGCATAATTCACCATCCATACACTTCTCCAGGGGTGTAGACAGGAGGACCCGGGCCCCTCCGACCGCCAGAACTACATTGACCTCGGGTAGTTTCGGTCTCCTTGTCTCAAAAAAATATCGGGATGTTAAATTAGCCCTTCAAAATGGCTCATTAGTGCTAAGCTTGTCCGAAATTCAAAATTTCAATATTTTGAGCTTGTTAGGTATTCCCTAAATCTAAATTTCTAATTTTTTGGGCCTTTTAGGCCTCTCTAAATCCAAATTTCTAATTTTTTGGGACTGTTAGGTCTCTCTAAATCCAAATTTCTAAATTTTTTAGCCTGTTAGACCTCCCTAAATCCAAATTTCTAATTTTTTTGGCCTGGTAGGCCCTCCTTAAATCCAAATTATTATTTTTTTAACCTGGTAGGCCCTCTTAAATCAAAATTTTTTATTTTTTTTACCTGTTCGACCCTCCCTAAATACAATTTTCTTTTATATGTTAGGACACTTAAGCGAAATCTAGCTTAATTTTGGGAAATTGTACATTAGTAGTTAAAAATTGGTTCTTTACCATTCAAATTATAATACGCATATATACAACAAAAATTGAGCAAGTTCGATTTAGCAAATTTTTTTTGTTGTGCAACACTGCAAGAAAAAAACAAAGTTAATGACTGATTTTAATGACTCAATATAAATCAGTTAGTCCCCAACCGTATTATTAGTAGGTAACTCTAAAAAAAACTTGGACCCGAACTCTGACTTCTACTTTACCCACTTCACACCTTTCTTTTTTATTTTTTTTTGATAAAACTTCACAGCTTTCTTAAAGACAAAAGTTTCACATATAAATTCATTTTATTATTAGAATAATTAAAGTGATTTACTAAACCCAGCCCTAAATTTATACTTCTAGCCCCGTGAATAGACCGAAATACCCTTTGCACTAAATTTCAAAAAACCCAAAACCTCTCAAGAAGCCTATACGATTTTTGCTCAAATCCGGACAAATTAGTGAACTGAATCATGGATGGTGATAGAAACCGTAAAGGAAAAGATAAAATGGTAAGATTTACCGCTTTATTTCGTTGATTTTTGCATCGAATTGAATCTGTTGTGGTTTTTAAAAATTCGGTCGGAATCGCAGTCGGGCGTATGAACATCACGCCCGATCTGCGGTTCGGGCGTATGAGTATCACGCCCGACCAGTGGTGCGGGCGTGATAGCCACATGCCCGAACCACTGGTAGGGCGTGATACGCATACGCCCTAACCACTGATCAGGCGTGATACGCATACGCCCACACCACTGATAGGGCGTGATGCGCATACGCCCGACCAATGGTTCAGCCGTGATTCCCTTACGCCCACGTTTTTTTAATAAAAATTAATATTTTTTAAAATTTTAGTAATTTAGTGTAATTTTAGTTTAATTTTAGTAAACATTTTAGTAATTTAGTGTAATTTTAGTATAATTTAGTATAAATTGAGTATAACTTTAGTATAATTTATTATAATTTTATTAATTTAGTAGTATTTTAGCATAATTTTATAAATTTAGTATAATTTACATTATTTATAATTTTATTAATTTAGTGTAATTTTTTTTGTAGACAGAGCGGCCTACTAGGGGTGGGAAATCCATCCCGTCATCTGCTCGTCGTCTAGATATGGATGACGAGGATGATACACCACGGCATACGAGATTGCGTGGTATAGATATATCTGGTCGTAGGCGGAGAGGGGCTGCGACGGAGCAGTTGAGGAGGGGGCCGATTGCGGATCAGGCCGATATTCATGGATCAGAGGGGGCGACTGATTTTGATGACAGAGAGCCCGATAGCGATTCTTTTCAGGAGTACCTGGATGTGGCAGCCCGGGCAGTGCGACAGTCCGCTGTTGCACATGATCACGAGGTTGAGGAGAGCGATGAGCAGCCGACCCCGGGGAGACAGCCGACCCAGCGCGTAGGAGGTCGTTTTGCGAGTACAGGTATTTTAGTATTTTTTAGTATTTTTTAGTATTTTTTAATATTTTTTAGTATAATTTTAGTATAATTTAGTATTTTTTAGTATAATTTTAGTATAATCTAGTATAATTTTAGTATAATTTAGTATTTTTTAGTATAATTTAGTATAATTTTTTAGTATTTTTTAAATTTAGTATAGTTTTAGTATAATTTAGTATATTTTTTAGTATAATTTAGTATAATTTAGTATAATCTAGTATAATTTTAGTATAATTTAGTATTTTTTAGTATATTTTTAGTATAATTTAGTATTTTTTAGTATAATTTTTTAGTATTTTTTAGTATAATTTAGTATAATTTAGTATAATCTAGTATAATTTAGTATAATTTAGTATAATTTAGTATAATCTAGTATAATTTAGTATAATTTTTAGTATAATTTAGTATAATTTTTTAGTATTTTTTAGCATTATTTAGTATAATTTAGTATAATTTTTTAGTATTTTTTAGTATAATTTTATAATTTTCAGGGACAAGCAAACGTCCCAAAGCTAGTGAGGACGAGAGCTGGGTAGTTACTGCACCGGTTGATGGTGGTCCCGTTGATGGTTCCGTGATTCCTAGTTTTCTAGGACATGTTGCCTCACGGATGTTGGGAGGAGAGATTCGGTCATTTCTGACATGCTACACCAGATCAGCAACATGTCGAGATTTGTGTCAGTGGTTTTCTGGTGCGTCAGCCGAGGTAAGAATAATATAGTGTGTCAACATTTATTGTAATTTGTATTTTTAACTATAAACATAAAAAACATTCAGTAATTGTAAAAATTGTATATGTGTCATTTTACAGCTGAGGGAGATGATCGAGAGGACTAGTTTGTCTCACCTTCAACATGCCAGGAGCCTGCTCGGTGAGCAGGCATGGCCTGCCCGGCGAGTAGGCCTCCAGGGGCCTGCTCGGCGAGCAGGCATGGCCTACGGAGGCCCGCTCATCGAGCATTCTTGCCCGGTATGCCCCCGCGTGCTTGCCGACTGCCGTTGATGCCTTTTTCGTCCGAACTTATACCTGCGCATGTACAGAAACTCCAGATAACATTAGTCCAAAGGCTAAATTGACCCGCCAATCGCTTATTTTGAGCAAACGCTTCGTTTGGTGCGACTTTTGACGGACCAATTAGCTTCAAAAGATAACGGAATTATACTATGCATGCTATTTTGGCCGTAATTGCCTAAATTGGTCATAAAACGAACCTAAACAACGAAAAATAAATAAAATGTTTCCAATTCCTAACTAACTCACACAAAAGCATTTAAATGCGAGAAATGCTTGCTTATTAACTAAATAATGCTAAAACTCGTCCTAAAACCGTACCCAAAGATAGGGGGTTTTGACCCCTATCAGTACCCCTCTGGGAATCCGAGCTTTGCTTGGATTCCCCACTTCTCCCCTATATATACCTTCCCTTTCTCTCCCTTTCCTTCCTCACAATTACCCCAACTCTTCATAAACACTCATCTCCCACTCCTTCTTCATTCCTTCTCCCTTCTTCCTCATATAATCATGACCCGAAGCAAACGAGCCGCCGTTACCACACCCCTAGACCAACAAATGCAAGCTCGTCGAGCTCGCACCACACGCTCCTCCCGCTCCACCCAAAATCAACAACCACCACCACCCGACCAGGAGGAAACACCCCCACTTACACGATAATACCGGGCTCCTTTCCACCTTCTCACCGAGGAGGAGGCCACCCGGTACGAAGACCTTTGTGCCGCCACCGTCATGGAGCTTCCCTATATCCCACGCAGCGTGCTCGATCAACACGATCTTGGCACGCCTTTTGAAGCTCGTCTACATGCCCTCAGGTGGTACGACATCTATAGTACAGAATACCACGTGTACCCCTCCTTGGTCCTTGAGTTCTACACCACCCTCACCTCCAACAGGGTGCCCGGAGCCGCACTTTTCAACTTCCGTCTCCAAAACCGGCCCTTCACAATTGACACCCAATGGCTTCGCAACCACTTCACTCATCAAGCGGAGCCTAGCGTCGCCCATTGGCCCGACGGTGTCTCCGCTCCCGAATTTTGGACCCCCATTACCGGGTCCGATGACTATCATGTATCCAACCTCCACCCGGCTTGTATTCGTGACCCTATTCTCCAGCTCCTTCACCGCTTCATCTCCTTTTATTTCATAGGGAAATCCGAGTCCACCAAGGTCAACAAACATGAATTGTTGGCCCTCTACTGTTGTGCCAATGGGCTCACATACGACCTCGCCTACCACGTGGCCGTCCACCTCCGCGCCACACCCATCCGGAAATGGGCGAAGCTCGGGCTCGACCACCTCGTCACCATCTTCGCCCTCTCCACTCTCGGTTCCGACGCCATTGAGCGCCTCCCGCGCCTTGTGCCTAGGCCGTTGGACAAAAACGCTTTTAAATCCTTAAAGCGTCCAACTTCCGGCCCGGGCGAGACTTCGGGGGCAGCCCACTCCAATGCGGAAGGTGACTCAGACTCAAGCTTGGGTCTCAATTTTAGTCCTCCACCCCTCCATGATTTTAACTCTCTTTATGCTCGGTTGGATATTTTGGAGGATAACCAACGTCGGGATCGGGCTCATTTCGACTCCCGCTTCGATACCCTCGAGGCTCAACGACTTGAGGATATGGCTAACTTTGACGCCTTCACCAACGCCTTCTACACCCACTTCAACATCCGTGACAATCCACCTCCACCACGACCATAGTTTCCCTTTCTTTTCTTTTCATGTTTTCTTTATTTTATTTTTATGTTGTTTTTATGCTTTTAATGTAGGGTGTTCTTTTTAATTGAAATTGTTCAGTTCCGTTTATGTTTTGTGCTTTCGTTATTTTCGTTTTGTGGTTTAGAATAGCACCACGCAGGGCGTACCCCATGGCACGCCCCGCGTACCCCTTATTTTTCTGCTTAAACAAGTTCAGAAACTCAAACACGCGGGGCGCCTAATGCGCCCTCACCTAAGTTAGAGATGAGGACTCACTAAGGGATAAGTGTACCCCGTCGTTATCAAGTAATAAATTTCTGGTTTAAGTCCAGGTTATCGTCCACAGGATTTATTTCTGCAAGTACCGAGCTACTCGATCTCGGATGTTATCTAGGCTTAGGGGGTTTTGAGTTGGTTTGTTTAAATTAATCTACTCCTAGGTTGAATTATACTAATCCTAGCTAAGTTATCTGATTCTAATTAAGTTATCTAATTCTAGCTAAGTTATTCTACGCCTAACTAAGTTACTCTACCCCTAATTGATCTTTCATTAATGCAATTATCCGAAGGAACATGGTATGAACGATAATAATGAAGATAGATTATCAAGTCTATTGAATAAAAAACCTAATCTGAGTCACTTGTATTCAAGGCGATTAACCCTACTTACCCTCCTGAGGTTCCTAGCGCGTGATTCCCTAAGGCCGAAACTAGGTCTAAGGCTCAGTAAATTGGCGCTTAATCAACTAAGAGGTCATCAATCTCCTAGGCTCTGACTAGGTCAGATTCAGCTCGCAATATGTGCCTACTAGATTTTGGGGCTTTTGAATGAGTTAAACCAATTGAATAAAGCGTAAGACAGAGATTAAACAAATAATCATAGAACAAAACAAGAGCTAAATTATTATTAAAGGCGAAGATAATTGTCAAAAGATACAATAAGTCAAGTTTGGCAACTGTATCAAAGAGTACAAACAAGGAAAGATAAAAGGAGATACAAAAATCCCTTTCAGGGAACCTGTTTACTCTGCAGCCGGCGACTTAATCTTAAGGACGGACCTTGATAATTCCTCGAGAAAAAGCTTTGAAGGAGCTTCAATGGAAGTTCGAGAAGATGGAGGAGATGGAGAGGAATTACAAGGGGAAAGCTAAGATAATTTACAAAAACGAAAGATGTCTAAATTACAATGGAAAAATCCTATTTATAGACGCGGCTCGGGCCTCCTTTTTGACCTATTTTCGTGTCCTTGTTGGTGTAGGAAGACGTGGGGTCAATCGTGGCTTCGTGGGGGCGGAATTGGTCTTTTTGACCAATTCCCGCAGGGCTGCTCGCCGAGCAGGGCGAGCTGCTCGGCGAGCAGGGCTGCTCGCGACGAGCAGCCCCCTGCTCGCCGAGCAGGCGCCTGGTGGCCTGCTCGCCGAGTAGGCCTCTAGGGGCCTGCTCGCCGAGCAGAAATGGCCCACGGGGCCCTGCTCGCCGAGCGTTTTCGCCCGGAACGCGCCCGATTCTTACCGAGTATCCTTTATGTCCTTTTTCGCCCGAACTTACACCTGTGCATGTATAGAAACTCGAGATAACATTAGTCCGAAAGATAACGGAATTATACTATGCATGCTATTTCGGCCGTATTTGCCTAAATTGATCATAAAACGAGCCCAAACGACGAAAAGTAAATAGAACGTTCCCAATTTCTAACTAACTCACACAAAAGCATTTAAATGCGAGAATTGCTCGCTTATTAACTAAATAACTCTAAAACCCGTCCTAAAACCGTACCCAAAGATAGGGGTTTTTGACCCCTATCAAACCTCCTCGCACTTAAAACTTTACTTGTCCCCAAGTAAACTAAAAAACTAAACCCACCATCGCAAGCAAGCCAGAAAACCTCCCGGTTTGACTAGGTGCTTGACACAATTTCGAGCATCTGTAAATACATGCATTCGGAAATACAAAGTAGAGACACGATATCCAAAAGCCGCATTTCAATTATCATGGGTCATAGTTTTAAGCAAATGGACACATGTTCAATTAAACGAGCTTGAGGGGATCGCTAAGTAAAACACCTCACCATAGGTAGTTCACTCATTTCACACAATTTTTTGTGGCTAAGGTGTTTACTCTCGGCTTATGTTCTTGCTTAGGATTACGTTGATTTTGCACGTTCATCCGCGTTCCTCTACTATGCTATATGATTCCGATGATATCAAAAACAGCCTCTAATCGGGGTTGTAATGTGGTTAGAGGGTTAAAGGTACAACAAGGGTTATTAGTTCTAGCGCTACAAAAACAAAGTTTAAATGGCTTTAGCAAATATGAAGTGACTGAGCTTTTTATTCATCCCTTATTATTTTCTTTTTGGGATGTTTCCTTGAGACGTTTTTGATTTCGTTAAGAACTGGGGAATGAAGTTCTTCCCTTTTGTTCGTCTCTTTTCTTTTCTTTTTTCTTTTTCTGTTTTTCTCTGTTTTTTTTTTTGATTTTTGGGATAGTGATGCTCATTCACTTCTTAGCCTTTTGGCTTGCTACTGTAATGCCATAAACAAAGATAAAGCGCTAGAAAACAAAGGCTCTAATTGAGCTTTGCAAAATAAATTGGGTTAAATAGCAAACCAAGTTGTGGTTTGCAAAAACAGGTTAGAACGAAAGAAAAATCTATAAACTACAAAAATGTAGGCTCAAAGGGGCTTCCTAGAGTGGATGAAAAAGAAAAAAAATAAGGTAAAGAAAAGGGTTAATTCTAATGAGGCTGATTCATCGTTTATCATCTCAAACCATTGCATGTAGGTTCAACACAGTATTAGGTGCAAAATCTGTAATCTTCCACAAGTCAAAGCATTCACACAAAAATGTCAAGAAAAAGAGCTTTTTGATGTTCGCTCTTAGGCTCAAATTCAACTCACAATTCTTTGGGTTTCAATTTTGTGTTTACTAGTTTTCCCCAAACTCAAGTTTAATGTCACATGCCTTCAATTCTTAAGTTATCTACCTAAGTAATGATTTTAGCATTTCTTCAAAAGTAGGGTCTAATTGCAAACTTTAGCTCATGCTTTTACAGATACAAGGATTGTGTCCTACACCTAAACTAGTTGTCATGCAATCTTAGATTCGGTTCTCAGCCCTCAAGGACAAATAACGAAGTTTAGATTCGAAGGAGGTTCACGGTTTTAGGTCCTAAACATGCAAAAACATAAACAAAACCCAAAAACGCTAAACTAAACTAGACACGACGCAACAAAAATTTCAAAAATTTATACAATTTACAATTTTTGTAAGTTTGTCTACCCCTCCTCCTCACACTAAAAATATGCAATAAGTTCCAACATTGCATCACAAATCATGAAGTACGAGTGTAAAGAGTTAGGATGGAGAAAACTTACTGATCGGCCGGGGGGTATGGCCAAGGCATGTTGTAGCGCTTGCAGTAATCTGCCGCTACGTATTCAAGACCCGAAAGCCTTCGGTCCATATTCTGCTCAAAGTTGGTGAACCGTTGGTCCATCTATTGAACAGTGTTAAAGGTCCGTAGGTTAAGATCTCGCATTTCTGCCATCATGGTGTTGATGGCTTGGAATTGGGCCTCCGTCCCCGGCGCTTGGTGTTCCTTTTGGTCTCCTGCTGTCGCAGGTTTTTCTTCCTCAGGTCCCTCGTCCCTATGCTGTGGTGGAATTCGTGCTCTTTTCCGTCCCCCTCTGCTAGAGCTTGCTCCTCCAGTTGGGTTCCTGTTTAAGACTTCATGAAAAGTAGATTTCCCCAAAAACTTGGAGTTAAGCAAAGTAGGGTAAACAGCAATTTCGGGATTGTCCAAATTTTTGAATTGGCTCTCAAGTAGGTTGGTAACTAAGTGCCCAAGACCCAGGGAACCGCGTTTCCTACTCGTTTGGCTTGAGAAGCCTTCAAATATGGTCTTGACATTATTCACGTGTTTGTGGTTGGCCACACACCATAGTATGATCAATTTTGTCATTGAGATTTTATTACTCTCGTTTTTGCCCAATAAGTTGTGGGCCACAAATTTGTGAACAAGGTTGAGAAGTGGGTCTAGGAGAGCGACTGGGCTAGCAGTCTGGGAGTCAAATTCTGATATGCCTGTCAATTGTTCCCAAGCCATATCTTTTGTCATAGGTTTCTCAAAGTCTGAGATTGCCTCTGGGTTGTTATTGACTCCCATTAGGGCTGCTAGTGTGGTATCATCGAGACGGTAAGGTTTACCGTTTAGTCTAAAAGAATGCTTCCCACCGCCCAAGGGTAGCTCTTTTTTCCAAGTGGTCAAAAATTCCATAGTAAAGTTGTGATAAACTGGAGTCTGTTTTGTGGCTAGTCTATACCAGCCGTGGAATTTGAGGATTTCATTGAAATCCTTTTTTAAACCTATACTCGATAAATAAGTTTGATCAACAACTATGTGTGTAGCAAGATCTTGCTTGGAAAATCTATCGTACAATATCCCCTCACGTTCATCAATAAGACCAAAGGGTGGATCATACTTAGCTTGGAGGCTTTCGTCGAACTCGACCTCAGATTCGGCTTCATTCTCGACGACGACCTTGGCTTTGCCTTTCCTACCCATAGTTCCTGAGGAATAGACCAAAAATGGGAAAGTTAGGACATATTTACAATTTTTAACATAAACCCCCAAATAAACCATTCATAGGCATAAACCATAGCTTTAGGAACTTTAGGGACTAAAACCATAAGTATTTGGTCCCTAAGTGTTTTACCCGTAATCCACAAATTCATGCAAAATTGGAGATACCCAATGACTAAAACATGGTAAGAATGCAATTCATAACTCTATTGACAAGTTTCTAACTATAATTTGAATAGTTGAACTTTGAGCTAAAATTGGGATTTTGCCCAAATTGAGCAATTTCTCCAAATATCCACAAATTGAGAATATAAATCACACCCAAACTATAAATTAATCATTATGTCAACATAAATTGCAAGGAAATCAAGAATTTAAAAGCAAACAAGAGATTTATTTGAGAAAAGAGAGAGAAACCTAAAACTTAGGTTTTTCTTAAATCTCAAAAATTATCACCCTAAGCTAAAATCTAAGCCTAGAAACATGTTAGAAATCAAAAATAGGTAAAGATTCATACCTTATATCTTGAATTCGGGTTAGAATGGTGGAATTGGGGGGTTAGGTTTTTGAAGAAGCAAAAGGAGAAGGAGAAGGGAAGAAAGAAAGAATGGAATAAAAGAAAGAAGAGAGAAGGGAAGAAGAAGGTGGGGAAGGGGATGATGAGTCACCCCCCTCTTTTTCTTATTCTTTTCTCTTTTCTTTTTCTTTTATTTATTCTTTCTTCTTTCTTTCTTTTTTTTTGGTTCGGGATTTCTAAAATCCCGACCAGCCCGTGTCGGCCGACCAGCCCGGCGAGCTGGGCATTGCCTAACTCGCCCGGGTTGGGCGAAATTCGTTTTTTTTTTTTTTTATAAAGCGTGGGGGAACAAAGTTTGAAAACCCAAATAAACAAATGAGATTAGAATTCAATTTAACCAAAATAATAAAAGAAAACAAAAACAAAAGAAAAAGGGAATGCATAATTAAATTGTTCAAACTTTGAATTAAAACCGAGGAGAACCCGATTTCTCCCCCTTACTCAATCCTTTCTCAGGATCTTTGGATTCTTCTCCGTTGTGCTCGGGAGAGAACCCTGTGGCCTTTCCTGCCTGTCCCTATTGATCTGAGCTACCTGATTGCTCAAATCCTTGCAGAAGGCTTCGTTGTTGGCAAGCCTAGCCGAGATCTCCTTCAAAAGAGTGATCACCTCATCGGACTCTTTAGGAGGTTGCATTGGCCCTTGGTTCTGCTGTTGATATGGGGGCATGCCAAGCCCCTGATCTCTATGTTCTTGAACAAAACCGCTGGGAGGTCGAAGCACGTTTTGATTTGAATTCCCGTAAGAGAGGTTCGGGTGCTGAGGCCTCCTGTAGTTGCCATTGTTGTTGTTGTAGGAGTTGTAGTTGTTGGGGTTGGAGTTGTTATAGTTCTGATTGTATCTAGGCTGCCCCCCAACATAGTTGACCATCTCCACCCCATCTCCAGCGAAAGGGCTACCTGCTTGACAATCCTTTCCATGATGGTCGCCACCACAGTGCACACAGGTGGGAGGTTGGCTAAGCTTAGCCAACAGTACATCCATCTTCCTACTCAAATCCGCAACAACTGGATTTTGTTCATGTTCTTCCACAGCAAATACCCGCTGCCTTATGGGGCCGGCGAGCTTCTGTTCTTGCCACTGCACACTCTTTCTGGCCAGCTTGTTAATCATGTCATATGCCTCTGTTGCTGTCTTTCTAAACAAATCTCCACCCGCTACGGAGTCTACAATAGCTCTGTTGGTGGGTGTTAGTCCGTGATAGAAGACGCTTACTAACTGATGCTTGGGTATGTCATGATGAGGGCACATGCGCAGCATTTTTCTGAATCGGGTCCAAGATGTGTGGAGCGCTTCATGCTCGGGTTGGTGGAAGGATGTGATCTCACCCCTGAGCATTGCTGTCTTCGAGGGAGGGAAGTAGTAGGACAAGAATTCCTTCTCCAACCCTACCCAAGTCGTGATTGAACCGGGCTCCAGTGTTCTCAGCCATTCCAAATCTTGCCCAGTCAGAGAGAACGGGAACAATTTCAGTCTAGCAGCATCTTGGGGGACCCCATTTGTTCTTACTGTGTCTGCGCACATTAGGAAGCGATCCAGATGATCATTCGGGCTCTCATGTGCTTCCCCTCCAAACAGTCCGGTCTGTTGGATCAAGTGAATTATACCAGACTTGATTTCGTATGTATTCGCCGGAATGTTTGGAGCAGCAATGCCGGACAGATGCTGGTGTCGGTGCGGTGCCAGGATCTCACTCATCAGACGAGTGTCATTTTCTGGTCCGGTGTTCTCAGCATCCCGCTCATTGTTCCGTTCATTGTCAATCATCTTGATAGGCTTGATAGGCTCGATGATCTCGTCTTGCTTCAGCTTTCCGATCTGTTTGCTCCTGCGAAGAGTACGTTCAAGTTCAGGGTTAAGAGGGACACACGGTATTTTCGCTGATCTCGTAGGCATACGCTGAGAAAAGATAAATACAGAAATAAATGAAAGTTGAAGGGAAATCATACACATTATACAGTTTTGTACAAGTATAAGAACGGTATAAATAAACACATACAGACACGTATAGATGAAGTTGATAACTACATGTTCGTACAAACGAATATAAACAAGCGTAAGTATAAACAAGAATGGTTATCATAAATGAGTATATATAAACATGTGTATATAAACAAGTATAAATGGTATAGATACGTATGAAAAAGAATCATGATTATAAACAAGTATGGTTATTATAAACAAGTATATATGATATTAACAAAGGATATATTCACAAGGAATGCCTAAACTAACAAATCGACCTTTGGTTCGATATTGCAGAAGAAATAAATCCCCGGCAACGGCGTCAAAAACTTGATGCGCCCTCACCTAAGTTAGAGATGAGGACTCACTAAGGGATAAGTGTACCCCGTCGTTATCAAGTAATAAATTTCTGGTTTAAGTCCAGGTTATCGTCCACAGGATTTATTTCTGCAAGTACCGAGCTACTCGATCTCGGATGTTATCTAGGCTTAGGGGGTTTTGAGTTGGTTTGTTTGAATTAATCTACTCCTAGGTTGAATTATACTAATCCTAGCTAAGTTATCTGATTCTAACTAAGTTATCTAATTCTAGCTAAGTTATTCTACGCCTAACTAAGTTACTCTACCCCTAATTGATCTTTCATTAATGCAATTATCCGAAGGAACATGGTATGAACGATAATAATGAAGATAGATTATCAAGTCTATTGAATAAAAAACCTAATCTGAGTCACTTGTATTCAAGGCGATTAACCCTACTTACCCTCCTGAGGTTCCTAGCGCGTGATTCCCTAAGGCCGAAACTAGGTCTAAGGCTCAGTAAATTGGCGCTTAATCAACTAAGAGGTCGTCGATCTCCTAGGCTCTGACTAGGTCAGATTCAGCTCGCAATATGTGCTACTAGATTTTGGGCTTTTGAATGAGTTAAACCAATTGAATAAAGCGTAAGACAGAGATTAAACAAATAATCATAGAACAAAACAAGAGCTAAATTATTATTAAAGGCGAAGATAATTGTCACAAGATACAATAAGTCAAGTTCGGCAACTGTATCAAAGAGTACAAACAAGGAAAGATAAAAGGAGATACAAAAATCCCTTTTAGGGAACCTGTTTACTCTGCAGCCGGCGACTTAATCTTAAGGACGGACCTTGATAATTCCTCGAGAAAAAGCTTTGAAGGAGCTTCAATGGAAGTTGGAGAAGATGGAGGAGATGGAGAGGAATTACAAGGGGAAAGCTAAGATAATTTACAAAAACGAAAGATGTCTAAATTACAATGGAAACATCCTATTTATAGACGCGGCTCGGGCCTCCTTTTTGACCTATTTTCGTGTCCTTGTTGGTGTAGGAAGACGTGGGGTCAATTGTGGCTTCGTGGGGGAGGAATTGGTCTTTTTGACCAATTCCCGCAGGGCTGCTCGCCGAGCAGGCGCCTGGTGGCCTGCTCGGCGAGAAGGTCCTGCTCGCCGAGCAGGCGCCTGGCGGCCTGCTCGGCGAGCAGGCTCCTACTCGCCGAGCAGGCCTCTGGCGGCCTGCTCGGCGAGCAGGCCTCCAGGGGCCTGCTCGGCGAGCAGAAATGGCCCACGGGGCCCTGCTCGCCGAGCGGTTTCGCCCGGAACGCGCCCGATTCTTACCGAGTATCCTTTATGTCCTTTTTCGCCCGAACTTACACCTGCGCACGTATAGAAACTCCAAATAACATTAGTTCGAAAGCTAAATTGATCCGTCAATCGCTTATTTTGAGCAAATGCTTCGCTTGGTGCGACTTTTGACGGAGCAATTAGCTTCAAAAGATAACGGAATTATACTATGCATGCTATTTCGTCCGTATTTGCCTAAATTGATCATAAAACGAGCCCAAACGACGAAAAGTAAATAGAACGTTCCCAATTTCTAACTAACTCACACAAAAGCATTTAAATGCGAGAATTGCTCGCTTATTAACTAAATAACTCTAAACCCCGTCCTAAAACCGTACCCAAAGATAGGGGTTTTTGACCCCTATCAGCTCCCTATTCCTGCGCCCCGCGTATTTGAATCTCTGACTCCAAAAACAATAAAAACACCTTTTACGCAGGGCGTACCCCCTCTTACGCCCCACGTATGAGTTCCTTTCCGTGGTTCCTAAAGTTCAGAAACTCAAACACGCGGGGCGCCCCTATCACGCCCCGCGTATTTGAGACTCTGCCTCAAATCGCATTAAAAAAAATGCTACCCTATGTGGGGCGCCCCCTAGGCACGCCTCGCGTAGGGCACCTGACCACTAAGGGTCTTCTTCTCCTTCCTTACCTTTATTTTATTTTTGTTTTTGTTTTAACTTCTTTTTGCGACGCCCTTGGAATATGCGTCATTTTAAATAACGCGGAAGACCGTACAACCCCGCACTGTTAGTTTGTTTTGCACTACCAAAAACAAAAATAAAAATTTAATGACAAAAAAATAATTAAACTTATTTATTGACTCTTTAAAATTTTCCCGACACGTTATCCCTCCTTCGGAAATTAATTAAAGTTCCGTTATTTGTCATCAAAAATATAAAAGCGTCGGAACATAAAGGAATGGTCCAATTAAGAGATTTTAGTCTTGATCTCAAAGTTAGGGAATTTGTGCAAAACTTAGGATTAGTACTAAACTAAGACATTAAGTCGTAACCCAAATGTCATCTCCATAATAAACTTTAAAAAGGCAATAAAAACGGGATAGTTGAGAATTTAGCGAAAACTTGATAGTACACAATTTAAACCCGAATCTTTGTGAGGTATTCTTGAGCCTAAAAGAGTTCGTACGAGAACTCTAATTCTTTCACAATTTTTCGAGAGCTTTGACTTCACTCGACTCATAGAATTTGCATCCAATACCGGGTTAAGTACACTTATTTGTGGTAAAAAGGCAATAGATGATAAACCGAACCCACTTAGGCTAATTTTTCTTAATTTATTTTTCTCGTTTTCATTGAACATTAGGAAACCCCTTCGAGCCTATTAACCAACTTTTTTTAATACCCTCTTAACATTTACCCTTTTTCCTCTTGTTCAATTACCAACATAATCAAGTTACACCCGAATTACCCAAAATAAGTCACGGCCTTAGCAAATGAGCACCATAAGTTCTCAAAATTTTGTTTTTGTGCCTCTATCAAAACAAAGGATACAATAAAAATAAAAAGGCATTCTCAAGCTCCACCCGAGCAATTTTGAAGTATATTTTGTAAAATTCGCCAAGGCCGAAATAAACAATGATGCGGTGCAATCACAAAACGGTATTTTTGAACTCGAGTTTCTTTAAACTAACCACTAAAGAAGCCACCCACATTACAACCCCCCTCCGGGTTCATTTTTAATATTGCCGAACCATATTTTAGGAGGAAAAACCCGGATAAAAATGCAAATTCAACATGATCTCGAGTAAGTGCAAAGAAGAGCGCTAAAACACCGACCCACCTAAAATTGAGCGTAAGAGCGAAATCCCTTGGTGAGGTACTATCGGGTTCTCAAAAGATAATCAGCCCCCGTTAACATTGCCTATTAAATCTTGATCATGGAGGTTTCAAACAAGTTCCGTACTCAATTGTTTGCGTAGGTACTTACCGAAACCTTTGCACAAAACCATAACTTTGAAATCACGCACTTGGCAAAACCAACCTTCGGTTTGTTTCTTAATTTTCTCAATCCCTTGTCTTTCGATTTCTTTTACTTGAGGACAAGTAAAACTTTAAAGTCCGAGGAGGTTTGATATGGGTATTTTACCCCTATCTTTTAGCGTGATTTACGGGTTGATTTCGGATAAAATAAATAAGTTTAATTACAAAAATAAAGCGTTTTGATAAAATAAAGAAATAAAAATAAATTTCGAACTTTCAGTTAATTTTCCGTATTTTTGATTAGTTTAGGAAATAAAAATGTCAAGCTAACTCGGCTCTCAAGATTTGTATTTCAGGTACGAGAAAGGAGCAAAAATCCACTCCATACGCGGGGCGTAAAACACGGTGTCAGAAATAATTGCCTTATCCGCAAACACCACGTAGAACTGACTCACCATACGCGGGGCGTATGCCACTCTACGCGGGGCGTATGACACATGTCGGCAATAATTGGCCTAATCCTGAAAGTCAGACTGCATTGTCTCTCGGAGTCAACTCTCCATACGCGGGGTGTATCACCATATACGCGGGGCGTAAAAGGCAGTTCTTCAACGTAAAAAGATCAGACGAAATTAGCCTCTAATGGCTAGTGAGTGGTATAAGCAGTTTCGCCCGGTGCAGCTAACGAACAAAGGTCCTGTTGGCAGAACACAGAGACCCGGTCAAGCCATTGGGAGGCAAACCAGAATACTCCACCGAGACTCATTTACGCGGGGCGTACTTCAGCTACGCACGGCGTAAAAGCTCCAATTCAAGCAATAAAACTTCAGAGACTCAAACACGCGGGGCGTACTTTAGCTACGCAGGGCGTGTTTGAGACAATTAGACACGGAATTGGTCCATATGCAGGAGATTTCTGACGGAATGGGCATTTACGCGAGGCGTAGACCACCTTACGCGGGGCGTATCATGAGATTTCTGCACCAAATAATGTTGCTCCATACTTGTACTTTGTGAAATTACAACATTGCCCTTGCTTGATGTCTATAAATAGGAAGCTCTTGAACTTCATTTGGACACCAACCAAGAAATAATTACACACTAGAGAGCAAACTATACTTGTTTTGTTACTTGTTGTAGTGTAGATTCAGTTTTTGTAGCTAAACTCTCCACCTCGAGAGCTTGTTCGGTTGTTTCGGCATTCCATCGAAGTTCCGCTCCACCATTCATCACCAAGCTCGAGAGTTCCACCTCCATGACCTAGGAGATGGCTTTGAGTCCGGTTAGCTATTTCAAGGGCGGATTCTCCCCTTTTACGTGCTAATTAGCTTGTACTCTTCCTATGTACTAGGCTTGGTTGTATTCCATTTATACACATTTCATATTTATAATTTCATGATTTATAATCTCTATTTCCCTCTACGTGTTAGTGCTTGCTACTTGATTTGATATTGTGTAGGAGAACGCGATTTCTGACGCCATTCGGGCTATCTTTAGGGAGTTATATAAGTGTTGCCCTACCGGAAGTGACAAACCAGAAACCGTAGGAATTGACAAACCACGGAACTTACGGGCCCTAGTTTCTAATTCCCCCGCATTAGACATGCCTTGACTAGGAATTACGTAGTCTAAGTGCTTTACGGGTCGGTCCTACTACACTTAGTCGTCTTTACAAGACTAAATTATTATCCGCAAACATTTAGAGTCATTATTTATCGTGGTTATAACTTATCGATATTCATCCCACTTCATAGGGTTTTAGCTACACAAATCTGAGTCGCCAATAGTTAGGATAGTGTGTAGTTGTATCTTACTTCACCCCCAAAGTAATCGCCGCTTAAATAACATACGAAACCGAGTCATCTAATACTTGTAATTATAAATCCCGTGGATTCGATACCCGGTCTTAACCGGATTATTACTTGATACGACGGGGTACACTTGCCCCTAAGTAGTCGTAGCGTCTAGTAGAGTTAAGAACATTTAAAAGATCACATTCATAGCGCATTCACCGTAATACACATTTAATCATCATAAGAAAAGCTCACACTAGGCGTCGCGCTATCAGTTACTAATGGCGCTTTTTCCAGTGGATGCTTTCTACGATGTGGTTAGAAGATGTAATTTGAAGCTTTCCATTATAAAAACAATGAAGAGGAATGAAGGAAAATTAGTAAAAAATGGAGAATAGATGATAGAAACTAGGCGATCATGGTGATAAAATTAGGTCACTGGTGAATACAAGATTGTTTCATAGGGGAGGGGGCATGGGCTAAATATACACCTACGCGCGTACACTTTTTGTTTGTTAAGATTAGATATATAATAAGTAACACATTAAAATATATAACAAACCGTCGTTAATCACGAATTAATAGGATTAAGCAACCAATAATAATCTATTAGAAACAAAGACAGTTTGGCCGAGTGGTCTAAGGCGCTAGATTTAGGCTCTGGTCCGAAAGGGCGTGGGTTCAAATCCCACAGCTGTCATCATTAATTAATCATTTTTTAGTTTTTTTGGTAACAAAAAAAAATTGATTGATATTCTAAATTTACAAACTATCTTATTTTGTAACTTGCTTAAAGTGACATGATTAATTACTTAAATATACATGATAGCATATGATTAATTTTAGACAAATTAAAATTTATCACTCTAAGAAATTCAATGGGGCAATAGATCCTACAAGAGGAAATTTTTTATTTCTTTTTTACTTAGATCACTACAAGAAAATATATGTTTGCTGGCGGAAATTTCTGTCAGCAAACATCAAAATTCTGTCAGTAAAGTGACTTAATAGTGTATGCAAAAAGTTTTGATTGGGAAAGAATCCACTTAAAGGGTGTCTGAAGATCCTCGAACCGAACTATATAAAAAAATAAAAATTCAATACCTTTTATTCAAAACAAAATAAAGTTCAATGATGTTTGGGAGCATGTCCAGTATCCGCCCAAAGCCTCCTATCTAAAGGGGCCTCCAATCCGAAACTTATTTTAATTATAATATAATAATTATTGAGATATCAATAGTTAAACAAATATTCATATAAATAATTATTATTCATAACTTGAATTTAATAGTAATTATATATTGACAAACACACTACCTTTTTTTATCAATTACTGTCTCTCAACAACAACACAATACGGGGCCTCCTAAATTTATTTCATAAATTCTCTCTTAACAATAAGGATAAAATACAAAAATCTTTGTGGTTTGTCTGATTGCAAACATAGTCTCATGGTTTAAAAACTTGCAAACAATGATCCATGGTTTGTGAAGTTTGTAGTTAAGGATTAGTAAGTCAATTTTTCGGTCAAAAAATACTTGTAGTTTAGTTAATTTTCAAATTCAATATGAGATAATTTGCAGAATCATACTTGTCTAAATCGCTCACTTTTCGGGTAAATTATGACAATATTTTTTTGACGAATGTTTGAGTTTGCAAACTGCACAAACCATAGCTCCATGTTTGTAAGTTTTAAAGCCATGAGACTGTATGTGAAAAGGTCAAACCACAAGGTTTTTTTTTTGTACATTACCCTAACAATAATATAGTTTCTAACTCCTTCATTCTCTAATTAATTGGTTCTTCTTTATTCAGTCAAGAATTAATTGAATTTTATACTTATCAAATTTAAATTTGTAAAACATACATCAGGAGCTCCTGAATTTAGAAAAAAAAACACTTGGTTCGTTGAATTTACAAAATATCTCGTTTGCCTCTTGAACTTGCTTTAAATTGATCTTTTAAACTTTATTAACCCTATAACTCCATGTGGCAGAGCAAAGAGGAATTAGATAAATTAAAATGTATATTTTCAACAAGTTTAAGGAGCAATATATCAGTGTAATTAAGTCTAAAGACTAACGATACACTTTGTAAGCTTAGAAGACAAATCCATTTTTTAGGTCAGGTTCAGTGAGACAAACGCATTAAGACGAGAAAAAAAAATGAAAGATAAACATAGAGTCGCTAAATTAATTGACCCACCCTGTCACATATTTCTTCAAACAAAATATATTGGAGATATGTAGGAAGCTCCTCCTATATCCTAAATAACAATTCTCAAGCGTAATTCACCATCCATACACTTCTCCAGGGGCGTAGACAGGATGACCCGGGCCCCTCCGGCTGCCAGAACTACATTGGCCTCGGGTAATTTCGGCCTCCCTGTCTAAAAAAAATATCGGGATGTTAAATTAGCCCTTCAAAATGGCTCATTAAGTGCTAAGCTTGTCCAAAATTCAAAATTTCAATATTTTGTGCCTGTTAGGTATTCCCTAAATCTAAATTTCTAATTTTTTGGGCCTCTTAGGCCTCTCTAAATCCAAATTTCTAATTTTTTTGGGACTGTTAGGTCTCTCTAAATCCAAATTTCTAAATTTTTTTAGCCTGTTAGACCCCCCTAAATCCAAATTTCTAATTTTTTTTGGTCTGGTAGGCCCTCTTTAAATCCAAATTAATAATTTTTTTTAAGCTGGTAGGCCCTCTTAAATCAAATTTTTTTTATTTTTTTTACCTGTTTGGCCCTCCCTAAATACAATTTTCTTTTACATGTTAGGACACTTAAGCGAAATCTAGCTTAATTTTGGAAAATTGTACATTAGTAGTTAAAAATTGGTTCTTGACCATTCAAAGTATAACACGCATATAT